>NW_027325249.1:10000-12500 GCF_028372415.1 Notamacropus eugenii | reverse complement strand
AACCCTAACGATAACCCTAACCTTAGCCCTAACCCTAACCCTAGCCCTAACCCAAAATGCGCTCTAACTAGAACCCTAACCCTAACCCTAACCCAAAATGAGCTCTAACCCTAACCCTAAACCTAAACCTAAATGCACAATGCACTCTAACCCTGACCCTAACCCTAAAACTAACCCTAACCCTAAACCTAAATTCTAACACTAATCTTAACCCTAACCCTATCCCTAACACTAACCCTAACCCTAACCCTAACCTTGAATGCGTTAACCCTAACCCTAACCCTAACCCTAAATGAGCTCTAACCCTGACTCTAACCCCAACCCTAACCCTAACCCTAACCCTAATCCTAACCCTAAACCTAACCGTAACCCTAGCCCAAACCCAAAATGCGCTATAACCCTAACCCTAACCCTAACCCTAAATGCACAATGCGCTCTAACTCTAACCCTGACCCTAACCCTAACCATAAATGAGCTCTAACCCTGAATCTAACCCTAACCCCAACCGTAACCCTAACCCTAACCCTAACCCTAACCATAACCCTAACCCTAAACCTAACCCTAACACTAGGCCTCACGCAAAATGCGCTCTTAACCTAACCCTAACCCTATCCTTAACCCAAAATGCCCTCTAACCCTAACCCTAACCGTAACCCTAACCCTAAATGTGCACTAACCCTAACCCTAACCCTAACCCTAAATGCACAATGCACTCTAACCCTGACCCGAAGCCTAACACTAACCCTAACCCTAAACGTAAATTCTAACACTAATCCAAACTCTAACCCCTATCCCTAACCCTAACCCTAACCCTAACCCTAACCCTAACGCTAAACCTAACATTAACCCTAACCCTAACCCTAAACCTAACCCTAACCCTAACCCTAACCCTAACCCAAAATGCAATCTAACCCTAACCCTAACCGTAACCCTAGCGCAAACCCAAAATGCGCTATAACCCTAACCCTAACCCTAACCCTAAATGCACAATGCACTCTAACCCTGACCCTAACCCTAAAACTAACCCTAACCCTAAACCTAAATTCTAACACTAATCTTAACCCTAACCCTATCCCTAACACTAACCCTAACCCTAACCCTAACCTTGAATGCGCTAACCCTAACCCTAACCCTAACCCTAAATGAGCTCTAACCCTGACTCTAACCCTAACCCTAACCCTAACCCTAACCCTCACCCCAACCCTAAACCTAACCCTAACCCTAACCCTACCCCTAACGCTAGCCCTAGCCCTAACCCTAGCCCTAACCCAAAATGCGCTCTAACCCTAACCCTAACACAAAATGCGCTCTAACGCTAACCCTAACCCTAACCCTAAATGCACTCTAGCCCTGACCCTAACCCTAACACTAACCATAACCCTAAACATAAATTCTAACCCTAACCCTAACCCTAACCCTAACCCTAACCCTAACTCTAAATGTGCACTAACCCTAAACCTAACCCTAACCCTAACCCTAATACTAACTCTAACCCTAACCCTAACCTTAACCCTAACCCTAACCATAAATGCACTAACCCTAACCCTAAACCTAAATTCTAACACTAATCCTAACCCTCACCCTATCTGTAACCCTAACCCTAACCCTAACCCTAACCCCAACCCTAAACCTAACCCTAACCCTAACCCTAACCCTAACCCTGACCCTAAATGAGCTCTAACCCTGACTCTAAACCTAACCCTAACCCTAACCCTAACCCTAACCCCAACCCTAACCCTAACCCTAACCCTAACCCTAATCCTAACCCTAAATCCTAATACTAACCCTAAACTTAACCGAACTCTAACCCTAACCTTAACCCTAACCCTAACCCTAACACTAAACCTAACCCAACCCTAACCCTAACCCTAACCCTAACCCTAACGCTAACCCTAACCTTAGCCCTAACCCTAACCCTAGCCCTAACCCAAAATGCGCTCTAACTCTAATCCTAACCCTAACCCTAACACAAAATGAGCTCTAACCCTAACACTAAAACCGAACCCTAAATGCACAATGCACTCTAAACCTGACCCTAACCCTAACACTAACCCTAACCCTAAACCTAAATTCTAACACTAATCCTAAACCTAACCCTATCCCTAACCCTAACCCTAACCCTAACCTTAAATGCGCTAACCCTAACCCTAACCCTAACCCTAACCCTAAACCCTAAATGAGCTCTAACCCTGACTCTAACCCTAACCCTAACCCTAACCCTAACCATAACACCAACCCTAACCCTAAACCTAACCCTAACCCTAACCCTAGCCCTATCCCAAAATGCGCTCTAACCCTAAAACTAACCCTAACCCTAACCCTAAATGAGCTCTAACCCTGACTCTAACCCTAACCCTAACCCTAAACCTAACCCTAACCCCAACCCTAACCCTAACCCTAACCCTAACCCTAACCCTAACCGTAACCCTAGCGCAAACCCAAAATGCGCTATAACCCTAAACCTAACCCTAACCCTAAATGCACAATGCACTCTAACCCT
>NW_027325247.1:0-61537 GCF_028372415.1 Notamacropus eugenii | reverse complement strand
AGTCTTAGTGTCAGGATGGCATTTTGGTTAGAATAGAGTGCATTTAGGCTTAGGGTTAGTGTTAAAATTGACGACTTAGTTTTAGGGTTAGAAACGAGCACATTTAGGGTTAGAGTTATGTGAGAATATGTTATAGTTAGTAGTAGAGTTTGTTTTCTTGGAATCGAGGTTTAGTGCTAGCTTAGTGTCAGGATTGCATTTTCGTTAGAAAAGAGTGCATTTCAGCTTAGGGTTTGTGTTGAAATTGACGACTTCGTTTTAGGGTTAGAAACTAGCACATTTAGTTTTAGAGTTATGGTGAAAATTTGATATAGTTAGTATCAAACTTTTTTTCTAGAATCGAGGTTTAGGGTTAGGCTTAGTGTCAGGATTGCATTTTGCTTAGAATAGAGTGCATTTAGGCTTAGAGTTAGTGTTGAAATTGACGACTTAGTGTTCGGGTTAGAAACGAGCACATTTAGGGTTAGAGTTATGTGAGAATTCGTTATAGTTAGTAGTAGATTTTTTCGTAGAATCGAGGTTTGTGGTGAGGCTTAGTGTCAGGATTGCATTTTGGTTAGAATAGAGTGCATTTAGGCTAAGGGATAGTGTTAAAATTGACGACTTGGTGTTCAGGTTAGAAACGAGCACATTTAGGGTTAGAGTTATGTGGGAATTGGTTATAGTTAGTAGTAGAGTTTTTTCGTAGAATCGAGGTTTATGGTGAGGCTTAGTGTCAGGATTGCATTTTGGTTAGAATAGAGTGCATTTAGGCTTAGGGTTAGTGTTAAAATTGACGACTTAGTTTTAGGGTTAGAAACGAGCACATTTAGGGTTAGAGTTATGTGAGAATATGTTATAGTTAGTAGTAGAGTTTGTTTTCTTAGAATCGAGGTTTAGTGCTAGGCTTAGTGTCAGGATTGCATTTTCGTTAGAAAAGAGTGCATTTAAGCTTAGGGTTTGTGTTGAAATTGACGACTTAGTTTTAGGGTTAGAAACGAGCACATTTAGGGTTAGAGTTAAGGTGAGAATTTGATATAGTTAGTATCAAAGTTTTTTTCTAGAATCGAGGTTTAGGGTTAGGCTTAGTGTCAGGATTGCATTTTGGTTAGAATAGAGTGCATTTAGGCTTAGGGTTAGTGTTGAAATTGACGACTTAGTTTTCAGGTTAGAAACGAGCACATTTAGGGTTAGAGTTATGGTGAGAATTCGTTATAGTTAGTAGTAGAGTTTTTTCGTACAATCGAGGTTTGTGGTGAGGCTTAGTGTCAGGATTGCATTTTGGTTAGAATAGAGTGCATTTAGGCTTAGGGTTACTGTTAAAATTGAAGTCTTAGTGTTAGGGTTGGAAACGAGCACATTTAGGCTTAGAGTTATGTGAGAATTCCTTATAGTTAGTAGTAGAGTTTTTTTTCGCAGAATCGAGGTTTAGGGTTAAGCTTAGTGTCAGGATTGCATTTTGGTTAGAATAGAGTGCATTTAGGCTTAGGGTTAGTGTTAAAATTGACGACTTAGTGTAAGGGTTAGAAAGGAGCAATTTTAGGGTTAGAGTTATGTGAGAATAAGTTATAGTTAGTAGTAGAATTTGTTTTCATAGAATCGATGTTTAATGCTAGGCTTAGTGTCAGGATTGCATTTTCGTTAGAAAAGAGTGCATTTAGGCTTAGGGTTTGTGTTAAAATTGACGACTTAGTGTTAGGGTTAGAAACGAGCACATTTAGGGTTAGAGTTATGTGAGAATTCCTTATAGTTAGTAGTAGAGTTTTTTTCGTAGAATCGAGGTTTAGCGTTAGGCTTAGTGGCAGGATGGCATTTTGGTTAGAATAGAGTGCATTTAGGCTTAGGGTTAGTGTTAAAATTGACGATTTAGTTTTCGGGTTAGAAACGAGCAAATTTAGGATTGAAGTTATGGTGAGAATTCGTTATAGTTAGAAGTAGAGTTTGTTTTCGTAGAATCAAGGTTTAGTGTTAGGTTTACTGTCAGGATTGCATTTTCGTTAGAAAAGAGTGCATTTAGGCTTAGGGTTTGTGTTAAAATTGACGACTTAGTGTTAGGGTTAGAAACGAGCACATTTAGGGTTAGAGTTATGTGAGAATTCGTTATAGTTAGTAGTAGAGTTTTTTTCGTAGAATCGAGGTTTAGGGTTAGGCTTAGTGTCATGATGGCATTTTGGTTAGAATAGAGTACATTTAGGCTTAGGGTTAGCGTTAAAATTGAAGACTTAGTGTAAGGGTTAGAAACGAGAACATTTAGGGTTAGAGTTATGTGAGAATTCCTTATAGTTAGTAGTAGAGTTTTTTCGTAGAATCGAGGTTTAGGGTTAGGCTTAGTGTCAGGATTGCATTTTCGTTAGAATAGAGTGCATTTAGGCTTAGGGTTAGTGTTAAAATTGACGACTTAGTTTTAGGGTTAGAAACGAGCACATTTAGGGTTAGAGTTATGGTGAGAATTTGTTATAGTTAGTATCAAAGTTTTTTTCTAGAATCGAGGTTTAGGGTTAGGCTTAGTGTCGGGATGGCATTTTGGTTAGAATAGAGTGCATTTACGCTTAGGGTTAGTGTTAAAATTGACGATTTAGTTTTCGGGTTAGAAACGAGCAAATTTAGGGTTAGAGTTATGTGAGAATTCGTTATAGTTAGAAGTAGAGTTTTTTAGTAGAATCGAGGATTAGTGTTAGGTTTAGTGTCAGCATTGCATTTTGGTTAGAATAGAGTGCATTTAGGCTAAGGGTTAGTGTTGAAATTTACGACTTAGTGTAAGGGTTAGAAACGAGCACATGTAGGGTTAGAGTTATGTGAGAATACCTTATAGTTAGTAGTAGAGTTTGTTTTCTTAGAATCGAGGTTTATTGCGAGGCTTAGTGTCAGGATTGCATTTTCGTTAGAAAAGAGTGCATTTTGGCTTAGGATTTGTGTTAAAATTGACGACTTAGTGTAAGGTTTAGCAACGAGCACATTTAGGGTTAGAGTTATGTGAGAAAGTTAGTAGTAGAGTTTTTTTCGTAGAATCGAGGTTTATTGTTAGGCTTACTGTCAGGATTGCATTTTGGTTACAATAGAGAGCATTTAGGCTTAGGGTTAGTGTTAAAATTGACGACTTAGTTTTCGGGTTAGAAACGAGGACATTTAGGGTTAGAGTTATGTGAGAAAGTTAGTAGTACAGTTTTTTTCGTAGAATGGAGGTTTAAGGTTAGGCTTAGTGTCGGGATTGCATTTTGGTTAGAATAGAGTGCATTTAGGCTTAGGGTTAGTGTTAAAATTGACGACTTAGTGTAAGGGTTGGAAACGAGGACATTTAGGGTTAGAGTTATGTGAGAATTCGTTATAGTTAGTAGTAGAATTTTTTCGTAGAATCGAGGGTTATGGTGAGGCTTAGTGTCAGGATTGCATTTTGGTTAGAATAGAGTGCATTTAGACTTAGGGTTTGTGTTAAAATTGACGAGTTATTGTTAGGGTTAGAAACGAGCACATTTAGGGTTAGAGTTATGTGAAAATTCGTTATAGTTAGTAGTAGAGTTTTTTTCGTAGAATCGAGGTTTAGGGTTAGGCTTAGTGTCAGGATGGCATTTTGGTTAGAATAGAGTGCATTTAGGCTCAGGGTTAGTGTTGAAATTGACGACTTAGTGTTAGGGTTAGAAACGAGGACATTTAGAGTTAGAGTTATGTGAGAATTCCTTATAGTTAGTAGTAGAGTTTTTTTCGTAGAATCGAGGTTTAGTGTTAGGCTTAGTGTCAGGATTGAATTTTGGTTAGAAGAGAGTGCATTTAGGCTCAGGGTTAGTGTTAAAATTGACGACTTAGTTTTAGGGTTACAAACGAGCTCATTTAGGGTTAGAGTTATGGTGACAATTTGTTATAGTTTGTATCAAAGTTTTTTTCTAGAATCGAGGTTTAGGGTTAGGCTTAGTGTCAGGATTGCATTTTGCTTAGAATAGAGTGCATTTAGGCTTAGGGTTAGTGTTGAAATTGACGACTTAGTGTTCGGGTTAGAAACTAGCACATTTAGGGTAGAGTTATGTGAGAATTCTTTATAGTTAGTAGTAGATTTTTTTCGTAGAATCGAGGTTGGTGGTGAGGCTTAGTGTCAGGATTGCATTTTGTTTAGAATAGAGTGCATTTAGGCTAAGGGTTAGTGTTAAAATTGACGACTTGGTGTTCAGGTTAGAAACGAACACATTTAGGGTTAGAGTTATGGTGAGAATTCGTTATAGTTAGTAGTAGAGTTTTTTCCGTAGAATCGAGGTTTAGGGTTAGGCTTAGTGTCAGGATTGCATTTTGGTTAGAATAGAGTGCATTTAGGCTTAGGGTTACTGTTAAAATTGACGACTTAGTGTTAGGGTTGGAAACGAGCACATTTAGGGTTAGAGTTATGTGAGAAAGTTAGTAGTAGAGTTTTTTTCGTAGAATGGAGGTTTAAGGTTAGGCTTAGTGTCAGGATTGCATTTTGGTTAGAATAGAGTGCATTTAGACTTAGGGTTAGTTTTAAAATTGACGACTTAGTGTAAGGGTTAGAAAAGAGCAATTTTAGGGTTAGAGTTATGTGAGAATAAGTTATAGTTAGTAGTAGAATTTGTTTTCATAGAATCGATGTTTAATGCTAGGCTTAGTGTCAGGATTGCATTTTCGTTAGAAAAGAGTGCATTTAGGCTTAGGGTTTGTGTTAAAATTGACGACTTAGTGTTAGGGTTAGAAACGAGCACATTTAGGGTTAGAGTTATGTGAGAATTCGTTATAGTTAGTAGTAGAGTTTTTTTCGTAGAATCGAGGTTTAGCGTTAGGCTTAGTGGCAGGATGGCATTTTGGTTAGAATAGAGTGCATTTAGGCTTAGGTTTAGTGTTAAAATTGACGATTTAGTTTTCGGGTTAGAAACGAGCAAATTTAGGATTGAAGTTATGGTGAGAATTCGTTATAGTTAGAAGTAGAGTTTGTTTTCGTAGAATCAAGGTTTAATGCTATGCTTAGTGTCAGGATTGCATTTTCGTTAGAAAAGAGTGCATTTAGGCTTAGGGTTTGTGTTAAAATTGACGACTTAGTGTTAGGGTTAGAAACGAGCACATTTAGGGTTAGAGTTATGTGAGAATTCGTTATAGTTAGTAGTAAAGTTTTTTTCGTAGAATCGAGGTTTAGGGTTAGGCTTAGTGTCATGATGGCATTTTGGTTAGAATAGAGTACATTTAGGCTTAGGGTTAGCGTTAAAATTGAAGACTTAGTGTAAGGGTTAGAAACGAGAACATTTACGGTTAGAGTTATGTGAGAATTCCTTATAGTTAGTAGTAGAGTTTTTTCGTAGAATCGAGGTTTAGGGTTAGGCTTAGTGTCAGGATTGCATTTTTGTTACAATAGAGTGCATTTAGGCTCAGGGTTAGTGTTGAAATTGACGACTTAGTGTTAGGGTTAGAAACGAGCACATTTAGGGTTAGAGTTGTGTGGGAATTCGTTATAGTTAGTAGTAGAGATTTTTTCGTAGAATCGAGGTTTAAGGTTAGGATTAGTGTCAGGATTGCATTTTGGTTAGAATAGAGTGCATTTAGGCTTAGGGTTAGTGTTGAAATTGGAGACTTAGTGTAAGGGTTAGAAACGAGCACCTTTAGGGTTAGAGATATGGTGAGAATTTGTTATAGTTAGTAGTAGAGTTTTTTTCTCAGAATCGAGGTTTATTGTAAGGCTTAGTGTCAGGATTGCATTTTGGTTAGAAGAGTGCATTTAGGCTCAGGGTTAGTGTTGAAATTGACGACTTAGTGTTAGGGTTAGAAACGAGCACATTTAGAGTTAGAGTTATGTGAGAAAGTTAGTAGTAGAGTTTTTTTTGTAGAAGCGAGGTTTAAGGTTAGGCTTAGTGTCAGGATTGCATTTTGGTTAGAATAGAGTGCATTTAGTCTTAGGGTTAGTGTTAAAATTGACGACTTAGTTTTAGGGTTAGAAACGAGCACATTTAGGGTTAGAGTTATGGTGAGAATTTGTTATAGTTAGTATCAAAGTTTTTTTCTAGAATCGAGGTTTAGGGTTAGGCTTAGTGTCAGGATGGCATTTTGGTTAGAATAGAGTGCATTTAGGCTTAGGGTTAGTGTTAAAATTGACGATTTAGTTTTCGGGTTAGAAACGAGCAAATTTAGGGTTAGAGTTATGTGAGAATTCGTTATAGTTAGAAGTAGAGTTTTTTAGTAGAATCGAGGTTTAGTGTTAGGTTTAGTGTCAGCATTGCATTTTGGTTAGAATAGAGTGCATTTAGGCTAAGGGTTAGTGTTGAAATTTACGACTTAGTGTAAGGGTTAGAAACGAGCACATGTAGGGTTAGAGTTATGTGAGAATACCTTATAGTTAGTAGTAGAGTTTGTTTTCTTAGAATCGAGGTTTAGTGCGAGGCTTAGTGTCAGGATTGCATTTTCGTTAGAAAAGAGTGCATTTTGGCTTAGGATTTGTGTTACAATTGACGACTTAGTTTTCAGGTTAGAAACGAGCATATTTAGGGTTAGAGTTATGGTGAGAATTCGTTATAGTTAGTAGTAGAGTTTTTTTCGTAGAATCGAGGTTTAGTGTTAGGCTTACTGTCAGGATTGCATTTTGGTTAGAATAGAGTGCATTTAGGCTTAGGGTTAGTGTTAAAATTGACGACTTAGTGTAAGGTTTAGCAACGAGCACATTTAGGGTTAGAGTTATGTGAGAAAGTTAGTAGTAGAGTTTTTTTCGTAGAATCGAGGTTTATTGTTAGGCTTACTGTCAGGATTGCATTTTGGTTACAATAGAGAGCATTTAGGCTTAGGGTTAGTGTTAAAATTGACGACTTAGTTTTCGGGTTAGAAACGAGCACATTTAGGGTTAGAGTTATGTGAGAATACGTTATAGTTAGTAGTAGAGTTTCTTTTCGTAGATTCGAGGTTTAGTGCTAGGCTTAGTGTCAGGGTTGCATTATCGTTAGAAAAGAGTGCATTTAGACTTAGGGTTTGTGTTAAAATTGACGACTTATTGTTAGGGTTAGAAACGAGCCCATTTAGGGTTAGAGTTATGTGAGAATTCGTTATAGTTAGTAGTAGAGTTTTTTTCGTAGAATCGAGGTTTAGGGATAGGCTTAGTGTCAGGATTGCATTTTGGTTAGAATAAAGTACATTTAGGCTTAGGGTTAGTGTTAAAATTGACGACGTAGTGTTAGGGTTAGAAACGAGCACATTTAGGGTTAGAGTTATGTGAGAAAGTTAGTAGTTGAGTTTTTTTCGTAGAATTGAGGTTTAGTGTTAGGCTTACTGTCAGGATTGCATTTTGGTTAGAATAGAGAGCATTTAGGCTTAGGGTTAGTGTTAAAATTGACGACTTAGTGTTAGGGTTAGAAACGAGCACATTTAGGGTTAGAATTATGGTGAGAATTCGTTATTGTTAGTAGTAGAGTTTTTTTTCGTAGAATCGAGGTTTAGTGTTAGGCTTACTGTCAGGATTGCATTTTGGTTAGAATAGAGTGCATTTAGGCTAAGGGTTAGTGTTAAAATTGACGACTTAGTGTTCGGGTTAGAAACGAGCACATTTAGGGTTAGAGTTATGTGAGAAAGTTAGTAGTAGAGTTTTTTTCGTAGAATTGAGGTTTAGTGTTAGGCTTACTGTCAGGATTGCATTTTGGTTAAATAGAGAGCATTTAGGCTTAGGGTTAGTGTTAAAATTGACGACTTAGTGTTAGGGTTAGAAACGAGCACATTTAGGGTTAGAGTTATGGTGAGAATTCGTTATTGTTAGTAGTAGAGTTTTTTTCGTAGAATCGAGGTTTAGTGTTAGGCTTACTGTCAGGATTGCATTTTGGTTAGAATAGAGTGCATTTAGGCTTAGGGTTAGTGTTAAAATTGACGACTTAGTGTTAGGGTTAGAAACGAGCACATTTAGGGTTAGAGTTATGTGAGAAAGTTAGTAGTAGAGTTTTTTTCGTAGAATCGAGGTTTAATGTTAGGCTTACTGTCAGGATTGAATTTTGGTTAGAATAGAGTGCATTTAGGCTTAGGGTTAGTGTTAAAATTGACGACTTAGTGTTAGGGTTAGAAACGAGCACATTTAGGGTTAGAGTTATGTGAGAAAGTTAGTAGTAGAGTTTATTTCGTAGAATCGAGGTTTAGTGTTAGGCTTACTGTCAGGATTGCATTTTGGTTAGAATAGAGAGCATTTAGGCTTAGGGTTAGTGTTAAAATTGACGACTTAGTTTTCGGGTTAGAAACGAGCAAATTTAGTGTTAGAGTTATGTGAGAATACGTTATAGTTAGTAGTAGAGTTTCTTTTCGTAGATTCGAGGTTTAGTGCTAGGCTTAGTGTCAGGGTTGCATTTTCGTTAGAAAAGAGTGCATTTAGACTTAGGGTTTGTGTTAAAATTGACGACTTATTGTTAGGGTTAGAAACGAGCACATTTAGGGTTAGAGTTATGTGAGAATTCCTTATAGTTAGTAGTAGAGTTTTTTTCGTAGAATCGAGGTTTAGGGTTAGGCTTAGTGTCAGGATTTCATTTTTGTTAGAATAGAGTGCATTTAGGCTTAGGGTTAGTGTTAAAATTGACGACTTAGTGTTAGGGTTAGAAACGAGCACATTTAGGGTTAGAGTTATGGTGAGAATTCGTTATAGTTAGTAGTCGAGTTTTTTTCGTAGAATCGAGGTTTAGGGTTAGGCTTACTGTCAGGATGGCATTTTGGTTAGAATAGAGTGCATTTAGGCTTAGGGTTAGTGTTAAAATTGACGACTTAGTGTTAGGGTTAGAAATGAGCACATTTAGGGTTAGAGTTATGTGAGAAAGTTAGTAGTAGAGTTTTTTTCGTAGAATCGAGGTTTAGTGTTAGGCTTAGTGTCAGCATTGCATTTTGGTTAGAATAGAGTGCATTTAGGCTTAGGATTAGTGTTACAATTGACGACTTAGTGTAAGGGTGAGAAACGAGCAAATTATGGTTGGAGTTATGTGAGAATTCCTTATAGTTAGTAGGAGAGTTTTTTCGTAGAATCGAGGTTTAGGGTTAGGCTTAGTGTCAGGATTGCATTTTGGTTAGAAGAGAGTGGATTTAGGCTCAGGGTTAGTGTTGAAATTGACGACTTAGTGTTAGGGTTAGAAACGAGCACATTTAGAGTTAGAGTTATGTGAGAAAGTTAGTAGTAGAGTTTTTTTTGTAGAATCGAGGTTTAAGGTTAGGCTTAGTGTCAGGATTGCATTTTGGTTAGAATAGAGTGCATTTAGTCTTAGGGTTAGTGTTAAAATTAACGACTTAGTTTTAGGGGTAGGAACGAGCACATTTAGGGTTAGAGTTATGTGAGAATTCGTTATAGTTAGTAGTAGTATTTTTTCGTAGAATCAAGGTTTAGTGTTAGGTTTACTGTCAGGATTGCATTTTGGTTAGAATAGAGTGCATTTAGGCTCAGGGTTAGTGTTAAAATTGACGACCTAGTGTCAGGGTTAGAAACGAGCACATTTAGGGTTAGAGTTATGTGTGAATACCTTATAGTTAGTACTAGAGTTTGTTTCGTAGAATCGAGGTTTAGTGCTAAGCTTAGTGTCAGGATTGCATTTTCGTTAGAAAAGAGTGCATTTAGGCTAAGGGTTTGTGTTAAAATTCACGACTTAGTGTTAGGGTTAGAAACGAGCACATTTAGGGTTAGAGTTATGTGAGAATACGTTATAGTTAGTAGTAGAGTTTGTTTTCTTAGAATCGAGATTTAGTGTTAGGCTTAGTGTTAGGATTGCATTTTCGTTAGAAAAGAGTGCATTTAGGCTTAGGGTTTGTGTTAAAATTGACGACTTAGTTTTCGGGTTAGAAACGAGCATGTTTAGGGTTAGAGTTATGGTGAGAATTCGTTATAGTTAGTAGTAGAGTTTTTTTCGTAGAATCGAGGTTTAGTGTTAGGCTTACTGTCAGGATTGCATTTTGGTTAGAATAGAGAGCATTTAGGCTTAGGGTTAGTGTTAAAATTGACGACTTAGTTTTCGGGTTAGAAACGAGCACATTTAGGGTTAGAGTTATGTGAGAATACGTTATAGTTAGTAGTAGAGTTTCTTTTCGTAGATTCGAGGTTTAGGGTTAGGCTTAGTGTCAGGATTTCATTTTGGTTAGAATAGAGTGCATTTAGGCTTAGGGTTAGTGTTAAAATTGAGAACTTAGTTTTAGGGTTAGAAACGAGCACATTTAGGGTTAGAGTTATGTGAGAAAGTTAGTAGTAGAGTTTTTTTCGTAGAATCGAAGTTTAGTGTTAGGCTTACTGTCAGGATTGCATTTTGGTTAGAATAGAGAGCATTTAGGCTTAGGGTTAGTGTTAAAATTGACGACTTAGTTTTCGGGTTAGAAACGAGCACATTTAGGGTTAGAGTTATGTGAGAATTCGTTATAGTTAGTAGTAGAGTTTTTTTCGTAGAATCGAGGTTTAGGGTTAGGCTTAGTGTCAGGATTTCATTTTGGTTAGAATAGAGTGCATTTAGGCTTAGGGTTAGTGTTGAAATTGACGACTTAGTTTTCGGGTTAGAAACGAACACATTTAGGTTTAGAGTTATGGTGAGAATTCGTTATTGTTAGTAGTAGAGTTTTTTTCGTAGAATCGAGGTTTAGTGTTAGGCTTACTGTCAGGATTGCATTTTGGTTAGAATAAAGTACATTTAGGCTTAGGGTTAGTGTTAAAATTGACGACGTAGTGTTAGGGTTAGAAACGAGCACATTTAGGGTTAGAGTTATGTGAGAAAGTTAGTAGTAGAGTTTTTTTCGTAGAATTGAGGTTTAGTGTTAGGCTTACTGTCAGGATTGCATTTTGGTTAGAATAGAGAGCATTTAGGCTTAGGGTTAGTGTTAAAATTGACGACTTAGTGTTAGGGTTAGAAACGAGCACATTTAGGGTTAGAATTATGGTGAGAATTCGTTATTGTTAGTAGTAGAGTTTTTTTCGTAGAATCGAGGTTTAGTGTTAGGCTTACTGTCAGGATTGCATTTTGGTTAGAATAGAGTGCATTTAGGCTAAGGGTTAGTGTTAAAATTGACGACTTAGTGTTCGGGTTAGAAACGAGCACATTTAGGGTTAGAGTTATGTGAGAAAGTTAGTAGTAGAGATTTTTTCGTAGAATTGAGGTTTAGTGTTAGGCTTACTGTCAGGATTGCATTTTGGTTAAATAGAGAGCATTTAGGCTTAGGGTTAGTGTTAAAATTGACGACTTAGTGTTAGGGTTAGAAACGAGCACATTTAGGGTTAGAGTTATGGTGAGAATTCGTTATTGTTAGTAGTAGAGTTTTTTTCGTAGAATCGAGGTTTAGTGTTAGGCTTACTGTCAGGATTGCATTTTGGTTAGAATAGAGTGCATTTAGGCTTAGGGTTAGTGTTAAAATTGACGACTTAGTGTTAGGGTTAGAAACGAGCACATTTAGGGTTAGAGTTATGTGAGAAAGTTAGTAGTAGAGTTTTTTTCGTAGAATCGAGGTTTAGTGTTAGGCTTACTGTCAGGATTGCATTTTGGTTAGAATAGAGTGCATTTAGGCTTAGGGTTAGTGTTAAAATTGACGACTTAGTGTTAGGGTTAGAAACGAGCACATTTAGGGTTAGAGTTATGTGAGAAAGTTAGTAGTAGAGTTTATTTCGTAGAATCGAGGTTTAGTGTTAGGCTTACTGTCAGGATTGCATTTTGGTTAGAATAGAGAGCATTTAGGCTTAGGGTTAGTGTTAAAATTGACGACTTAGTTTTCGGGTTAGAAACGAGCACATTTAGTGTTAGAGTTATGTGAGAATACGTTATAGTTAGTAGTAGAGTTTCTTTTCGTAGATTCGAGGTTTAGTGCTAGGCTTAGTGTCAGGGTTGCATTTTCGTTAGAAAAGAGTGCATTTAGACTTAGGGTTTGTGTTAAAATTGACGACTTATTGTTAGGGTTAGAAACGAGCACATTTAGGGTTAGAGTTATGTGAGAATTCCTTATAGTTAGTAGTAGAGTTTTTTTCGTAGAATCGAGGTTTAGGGTTAGGCTTAGTGTCAGGATTTCATTTTTGTTAGAATAGAGTGCATTTAGGCTTAGGGTTAGTGTTGAAATTGACGACTTAGTTTTCGGGTTAGAAACGAGCACATTTAGGGTTAGAGTTATGGTGAGAATTCGTTATAGTTAGTAGTCGAGTTTTTTTCGTAGAATCGAGGTTTAGGGTTAGGCTTACTGTCAGGATGGCATTTTGGTTAGAATAGAGTGCATTTAGGCTTAGGGTTAGTGTTAAAATTGACGACTTAGTGTTAGGGTTAGAAATGAGCACATTTAGGGTTAGAGTTATGTGAGAAAGTTAGTAGTAGAGTTTTTTTCGTAGAATCGAGGTTTAGTGTTAGGCTTAGTGTCAGCATTGCATTTTGGTTAGAATAGAGTGCATTTAGGCTTAGGATTAGTGTTACAATTGACGACTTAGTGTAAGGGTGAGAAACGAGCAAATTATGGTTGGAGTTATGTGAGAATTCCTTATAGTTAGTAGTAGAGTTTTTTCGTAGAATCGAGGTTTAGGGTTAGTCTTAGTGTCAGGATTGCATTTTGGTTAGAAGAGAGTGGATTTAGGCTCAGGGTTAGTGTTGAAATTGACGACTTAGTGTTAGGGTTAGAAACGAGCACATTTAGAGTTAGAGTTATGTGAGAAAGTTAGTAGTAGAGTTTTTTTTGTAGAATCGAGGTTTAAGGTTAGGCTTAGTGTCAGGATTGCATTTTGGTTGGAATAGAGTGCATTTAGTCTTAGGGTTAGTGTTAAAATTAACGACTTAGTTTTAGGGGTAGGAACGAGCACATTTAGGGTTAGAGTTATGTGAGAATTCGTTATAGTTAGTAGTAGTATTTTTTCGTAGAATCAAGGTGTAGTGTTAGGTTTACTGTCAGGATTGCATTTTGGTTAGAATAGAGTGCATTTAGGCTCAGGGTTAGTGTTAAAATTGACGACCTAGTGTAAGGGTAGAAACGAGCACATTTAGGGTTAGAGTTATGTGAGAATACGTTATAGTTAGTACTAGAGTTTGTTTCGTAGAATCGAGGTTTAGTGCTAAGCTTAGTGTCAGGATTGCATTTTCGTTAGAAAAGAGTGCATTTAGGCTAAGGGTTTGTGTTAAAATTCACGACTTAGTGTTAGGGTTAGAAACGAGCACATTTAGGGTTAGAGTTATGTGAGAATACGTTATAGTTAGTAGTAGAGTTTGTTTTCTTAGAATCGAGATTTAGTGTTAGGCTTAGTGTTAGGATTGCATTTTCGTTAGAAAAGAGTGCATTTAGGCTTAGGGTTTGTGTTAAAATTGACGACTTAGTTTTCGGGTTAGAAACGAGCATGTTTAGGGTTAGAGTTATGGTGAGAATTCGTTATAGTTAGTAGTAGAGTTTTTTTCGTAGAATCGAGGTTTAGTGTTAGGCTTACTGTCAGGATTGCATTTTGGTTAGAATAGAGAGCATTTAGGCTTAGGGTTAGTGTTAAAATTGACGACTTAGTTTTCGGGTTAGAAACGAGCACATTTAGGGTTAGAGTTATGTGAGAATACGTTATAGTTAGTAGTAGAGTTTCTTTTCGTAGATTCGAGGTTTAGGGTTAGGCTTAGTGTCAGGATTTCATTTTGGTTAGAATAGAGTGCATTTAGGCTTAGGGTTAGTGTTAAAATTGAGAACTTAGTTTTAGGGTTAGAAACGAGCACATTTAGGGTTAGAGTTATGTGAGAAAGTTAGTAGTAGAGTTTTTTTCGTAGAATCGAGGTTTAGTGTTAGGCTTACTGTCAGGATTGCATTTTGGTTAGAATAGAGAGCATTTAGGCTTAGGGTTAGTGTTAAAATTGACGACTTAGTTTTCGGGTTAGAAACGAGCACATTTAGGGTTAGAGTTATGTGAGAATTCGTTATAGTTAGTAGTAGAGTTTTTTTCGTAGAATCGAGGTTTAGGGTTAGGCTTAGTGTCAGGATTGCATTTTGGTTAGAATAGAGTGCATTTAGGCTTAGGGTTAGTGTTGAAATTGACGACTTAGTTTTCGGGTTAGAAACGAGCACATTTAGGTTTAGAGTTATGGTGAGAATTCGTTATTGTTAGTAGTAGAGTTTTTTTCGTAGAATCGAGGTTTAGTGTTAGGCTTACTGTCAGGATTGCATTTTGGTTAGAATAAAGTACATTTAGGCTTAGGGTTAGTGTTAAAATTGACGACGTAGTGTTAGGGTTAGAAACGAGCACATTTAGGGTTAGAGTTATGTGAGAAAGTTAGTAGTAGAGTTTTTTTCGTAGAATTGAGGTTTAGTGTTAGGCTTACTGTCAGGATTGCATTTTGGTTAGAATAGAGAGCATTTAGGCTTAGGGTTAGTGTTAAAATTGACGACTTAGTGTTAGGGTTAGAAACGAGCACATTTAGGGTTAGAATTATGGTGAGAATTCGTTATTGTTAGTAGTAGAGTTTTTTTCGTAGAATCGAGGTTTAGTGTTAGGCTTACTGTCAGGATTGCATTTTGGTTAGAATAGAGTGCATTTAGGCTAAGGGTTAGTGTTAAAATTGACGACTTAGTGTTCGGGTTAGAAACGAGCACATTTAGGGTTAGAGTTATGTGAGAAAGTTAGTAGTAGAGATTTTTTCGTAGAATTGAGGTTTAGTGTTAGGCTTACTGTCAGGATTGCATTTTGGTTAAATAGAGAGCATTTAGGCTTAGGGTTAGTGTTAAAATTGACGACTTAGTGTTAGGGTTAGAAACGAGCACATTTAGGGTTAGAGTTATGGTGAGAATTCGTTATTGTTAGTAGTAGAGTTTTTTTCGTAGAATCGAGGTTTAGTGTTAGGCTTACTGTCAGGATTGCATTTTGGTTAGAATAGAGTGCATTTAGGCTTAGGGTTAGTGTTAAAATTGACGACTTAGTGTTAGGGTTAGAAACGAGCACATTTAGGGTTAGAGTTATGTGAGAAAGTTAGTAGTAGAGTTTTTTTCGTAGAATCGAGGTTTAGTGTTAGGCTTACTGTCAGGATTGCATTTTGGTTAGAATAGAGTGCATTTAGGCTTAGGGTTAGTGTTAAAATTGAAGACTTAGTGTTAGGGTTAGAAACGAGCACATTTAGGGTTAGAGTTATGTGAGAAAGTTAGTAGTAGAGTTTATTTCGTAGAATCGAGGTTTAGTGTTAGGCTTACTGTCAGGATTGCATTTTGGTTAGAATAGAGAGCATTTAGGCTTAGGGTTAGTGTTAAAATTGACGACTTAGTTTTCGGGTAAGAAACGAGCACATTTAGTGTTAGAGTTATGTGAGAATACGTTATAGTTAGTAGTAGAGTTTCTTTTCGTAGATTCGAGGTTTAGTGCTAGGCTTAGTGTCAGGGTTGCATTTTCGTTAGAAAAGAGTGCATTTAGACTTAGGGTTTGTGTTAAAATTGACGACTTATTGTTAGGGTTAGAAACGAGCACATTTAGGGTTAGAGTTATGTGAGAATTCCTTATAGTTAGTAGTAGAGTTTTTTTCGTAGAATCGAGGTTTAGGGTTAGGCTTAGTGTCAGGATTTCATTTTTGTTAGAATAGAGTGCATTTAGGCTTAGGGTTAGTGTTGAAATTGACGACTTAGTTTTCGGGTTAGAAACGAGCACATTTAGGTTTAGAGTTATGGTGAGAATTCGTTATTGTTAGTAGTAGAGTTTTTTTCGTAGAATCGAGGTTTAGTGTTAGGCTTACTGTCAGGATTGCATTTTGGTTAGAATAAAGTACATTTAGGCTTAGGGTTAGTGTTAAAATTGACGACGTAGTGTTAGGGTTAGAAACGAGCACATTTAGGGTTAGAGTTATGTGAGAAAGTTAGTAGTAGAGTTTTTTTCGTAGAATTGAGGTTTAGTGTTAGGCTTACTGTCAGGATTGCATTTTGGTTAGAATAGAGAGCATTTAGGCTTAGGGTTAGTGTTAAAATTGACGACTTAGTGTTAGGGTTAGAAACGAGCACATTTAGGGTTAGAATTATGGTGAGAATTCGTTATTGTTAGTAGTAGAGTTTTTTTCGTAGAATCGAGGTTTAGTGTTAGGCTTACTGTCAGGATTGCATTTTGGTTAGAATAGAGTGCATTTAGGCTAAGGGTTAGTGTTAAAATTGACGACTTAGTGTTCGGGTTAGAAACGAGCACATTTAGGGTTAGAGTTATGTGAGAAAGTTAGTAGTAGAGATTTTTTCGTAGAATTGAGGTTTAGTGTTAGGCTTACTGTCAGGATTGCATTTTGGTTAAATAGAGAGCATTTAGGCTTAGGGTTAGTGTTAAAATTGACGACTTAGTGTTAGGGTTAGAAACGAGCACATTTAGGGTTAGAGTTATGGTGAGAATTCGTTATTGTTAGTAGTAGAGTTTTTTTCGTAGAATCGAGGTTTAGTGTTAGGCTTACTGTCAGGATTGCATTTTGGTTAGAATAGAGTGCATTTAGGCTTAGGGTTAGTGTTAAAATTGACGACTTAGTGTTAGGGTTAGAAACGAGCACATTTAGGGTTAGAGTTATGTGAGAAAGTTAGTAGTAGAGTTTTTTTCGTAGAATCGAGGTTTAGTGTTAGGCTTACTGTCAGGATTGCATTTTGGTTAGAATAGAGTGCATTTAGGCTTAGGGTTAGTGTTAAAATTGAAGACTTAGTGTTAGGGTTAGAAACGAGCACATTTAGGGTTAGAGTTATGTGAGAAAGTTAGTAGTAGAGTTTATTTCGTAGAATCGAGGTTTAGTGTTAGGCTTACTGTCAGGATTGCATTTTGGTTAGAATAGAGAGCATTTAGGCTTAGGGTTAGTGTTAAAATTGACGACTTAGTTTTCGGGTTAGAAACGAGCACATTTAGTGTTAGAGTTATGTGAGAATACGTTATAGTTAGTAGTAGAGTTTCTTTTCGTAGATTCGAGGTTTAGTGCTAGGCTTAGTGTCAGGGTTGCATTTTCGTTAGAAAAGAGTGCATTTAGACTTAGGGTTTGTGTTAAAATTGACGACTTATTGTTAGGGTTAGAAACGAGCACATTTAGGGTTAGAGTTATGTGAGAATTCCTTATAGTTAGTAGTAGAGTTTTTTTCGTAGAATCGAGGTTTAGGGTTAGGCTTAGTGTCAGGATTTCATTTTTGTTAGAATAGAGTGCATTTAGGCTTAGGGTTAGTGTTGAAATTGACGACTTAGTTTTCGGGTTAGAAACGAGCACATTTAGGGTTAGAGTTATGGTGAGAATTCGTTATAGTTAGTAGTCGAGTTTTTTTCGTAGAATCGAGGTTTAGGGTTAGGCTTACTGTCAGGATGGCATTTTGGTTAGAATAGAGTGCATTTAGGCTTAGGGTTAGTGTTAAAATTGACGACTTAGTGTTAGGGTTAGAAATGAGCACATTTAGGGTTAGAGTTATGTGAGAAAGTTAGTAGTAGAGTTTTTTTCGTAGAATCGAGGTTTAGTGTTAGGCTTAGTGTCAGCATTGCATTTTGGTTAGAATAGAGTGCATTTAGGCTTAGGATTAGTGTTACAATTGACGACTTAGTGTAAGGGTGAGAAACGAGCAAATTATGGTTGGAGTTATGTGAGAATTCCTTATAGTTAGTAGTAGAGTTTTTTCGTAGAATCGAGGTTTAGGGTTAGTCTTAGTGTCAGGATTGCATTTTGGTTAGAAGAGAGTGGATTTAGGCTCAGGGTTAGTGTTGAAATTGACGACTTAGTGTTAGGGTTAGAAACGAGCACATTTAGAGTTAGAGTTATGTGAGAAAGTTAGTAGTAGAGTTTTTTTTGTAGAATCGAGGTTTAAGGTTAGGCTTAGTGTCAGGATTGCATTTTGGTTAGAATAGAGTGCATTTAGTCTTAGGGTTAGTGTTAAAATTAACGACTTAGTTTTAGGGGTAGGAACGAGCACATTTAGGGTTAGAGTTATGTGAGAATTCGTTATAGTTAGTAGTAGTATTTTTTCGTAGAATCAAGGTTTAGTGTTAGGTTTACTGTCAGGATTGCATTTTGGTTAGAATAGAGTGCATTTAGGCTCAGGGTTAGTGTTAAAATTGACGACCTAGTGTCAGGGTTAGAAACGAGCACATTTAGGGTTAGAGTTATGTGAGAATACGTTATAGTTAGTACTAGAGTTTGTTTTCGTAGAATCGAGGTTTAGTGCTAAGCTTAGTGTCAGGATTGCATTTTCGTTAGAAAAGAGTGCATTTAGGCTAAGGGTTTGTGTTAAAATTCACGACTTAGTGTTAGGGTTAGAAACGAGCACATTTAGGGTTAGAGTTATGTGAGAATACGTTATAGTTAGTAGTAGAGTTTTTTCGTAGAATCGAGGTTTAGTGTTAGGCTTACTGTCAGGATTGCATTTTGGTTAGAATAGAGAGCATTTAGGCTTAGGGTTAGTGTTAAAATTGACGACTTAGTTTTCGGGTTAGAAACGAGCACATTTAGGGTTAGAGTTATGTGAGAATTCGTTATAGTTAGTAGTAGAGTTTTTTTCGTAGAATCGAGGTTTAGGGTTAGGCTTAGTGTCAGGATTTCATTTTGGTTAGAATAGAGTGCATTTAGGCTTAGGGTTAGTGTTGAAATTGACGACTTAGTTTTCGGGTTAGAAACGAGCACATTTAGGTTTAGAGTTATGGTGAGAATTCGTTATTGTTAGTAGTAGAGTTTTTTTCGTAGAATCGAGGTTTAGTGTTAGGCTTACTGTCAGGATTGCATTTTGGTTAGAATAAAGTACATTTAGGCTTAGGGTTAGTGTTAAAATTGACGACGTAGTGTTAGGGTTAGAAACGAGCACATTTAGGGTTAGAGTTATGTGAGAAAGTTAGTAGTAGAGTTTTTTTCGTAGAATTGAGGTTTAGTGTTAGGCTTACTGTCAGGATTGCATTTTGGTTAGAATAGAGAGCATTTAGGCTTAGGGTTAGTGTTAAAATTGACGACTTAGTGTTAGGGTTAGAAACGAGCACATTTAGGGTTAGAATTATGGTGAGAATTCGTTATTGTTAGTAGTAGAGTTTTTTTCGTAGAATCGAGGTTTAGTGTTAGGCTTACTGTCAGGATTGCATTTTGGTTAGAATAGAGTGCATTTAGGCTAAGGGTTAGTGTTAAAATTGACGACTTAGTGTTCGGGTTAGAAACGAGCACATTTAGGGTTAGAGTTATGTGAGAAAGTTAGTAGTAGAGATTTTTTCGTAGAATTGAGGTTTAGTGTTAGGCTTACTGTCAGGATTGCATTTTGGTTAAATAGAGAGCATTTAGGCTTAGGGTTAGTGTTAAAATTGACGACTTAGTGTTAGGGTTAGAAACGAGCACATTTAGGGTTAGAGTTATGGTGAGAATTCGTTATTGTTAGTAGTAGAGTTTTTTTCGTAGAATCGAGGTTTAGTGTTAGGCTTACTGTCAGGATTGCATTTTGGTTAGAATAGAGTGCATTTAGGCTTAGGGTTAGTGTTAAAATTGACGACTTAGTGTTAGGGTTAGAAACGAGCACATTTAGGGTTAGAGTTATGTGAGAAAGTTAGTAGTAGAGTTTTTTTCGTAGAATCGAGGTTTAGTGTTAGGCTTACTGTCAGGATTGCATTTTGGTTAGAATAGAGTGCATTTAGGCTTAGGGTTAGTGTTAAAATTGAAGACTTAGTGTTAGGGTTAGAAACGAGCACATTTAGGGTTAGAGTTATGTGAGAAAGTTAGTAGTAGAGTTTATTTCGTAGAATCGAGGTTTAGTGTTAGGCTTACTGTCAGGATTGCATTTTGGTTAGAATAGAGAGCATTTAGGCTTAGGGTTAGTGTTAAAATTGACGACTTAGTTTTCGGGTAAGAAACGAGCACATTTAGTGTTAGAGTTATGTGAGAATACGTTATAGTTAGTAGTAGAGTTTCTTTTCGTAGATTCGAGGTTTAGTGCTAGGCTTAGTGTCAGGGTTGCATTTTCGTTAGAAAAGAGTGCATTTAGACTTAGGGTTTGTGTTAAAATTGACGACTTATTGTTAGGGTTAGAAACGAGCACATTTAGGGTTAGAGTTATGTGAGAATTCCTTATAGTTAGTAGTAGAGTTTTTTTCGTAGAATCGAGGTTTAGGGTTAGGCTTAGTGTCAGGATTTCATTTTTGTTAGAATAGAGTGCATTTAGGCTTAGGGTTAGTGTTGAAATTGACGACTTAGTTTTCGGGTTAGAAACGAGCACATTTAGGGTTAGAGTTATGGTGAGAATTCGTTATAGTTAGTAGTCGAGTTTTTTTCGTAGAATCGAGGTTTAGGGTTAGGCTTACTGTCAGGATGGCATTTTGGTTAGAATAGAGTGCATTTAGGCTTAGGGTTAGTGTTAAAATTGACGACTTAGTGTTAGGGTTAGAAATGAGCACATTTAGGGTTAGAGTTATGTGAGAAAGTTAGTAGTAGAGTTTTTTTCGTAGAATCGAGGTTTAGTGTTAGGCTTAGTGTCAGCATTGCATTTTGGTTAAAATAGAGTGCATTTAGGCTTAGGATTAGTGTTACAATTGACGACTTAGTGTAAGGGTGAGAAACGAGCAAATTATGGTTGGAGTTATGTGAGAATTCCTTATAGTTAGTAGTAGAGTTTTTTCGTAGAATCGAGGTTTAGGGTTAGGCTTAGTGTCAGGATTGCATTTTGGTTAGAAGAGAGTGGATTTAGGCTCAGGGTTAGTGTTGAAATTGACGACTTAGTGTTAGGGTTAGAAACGAGCACATTTAGAGTTAGAGTTATGTGAGAAAGTTAGTAGCAGAGTTTTTTTTGTAGAATCGAGGTTTAAGGTTAGGCTTAGTGTCAGGATTGCATTTTGGTTAGAATAGAGTGCATTTAGTCTTAGGGTTAGTGTTAAAATTAACGACTTAGTTTTAGGGGTAGGAACGAGCACATTTAGGGTTAGAGTTATGTGAGAATTCGTTATAGTTAGTAGTAGTATTTTTTCGTAGAATCAAGGTTTAGTGTTAGGTTTACTGTCAGGATTGCATTTTGGTTAGAATAGAGTGCATTTAGGCTCAGGGTTAGTGTTAAAATTGACGACCTAGTGTCAGGGTTAGAAACGAGCACATTTAGGGTTAGAGTTATGTGAGAATACGTTATAGTTAGTACTAGAGTTTGTTTTCGTAGAATCGAGGTTTAGTGCTAAGCTTAGTGTCAGGATTGCATTTTCGTTAGAAAAGAGTGCATTTAGGCTAAGGGTTTGTGTTAAAATTCACGACTTAGTGTTAGGGTTAGAAACGAGCACATTTAGGGTTAGAGTTATGTGAGAATACGTTATAGTTAGTAGTAGAGTTTTTTCGTAGAATCGAGGTTTAGTGTTAGGCTTACTGTCAGGATTGCATTTTGGTTAGAATAGAGAGCATTTAGGCTTAGGGTTAGTGTTAAAATTGACGACTTAGTTTTCGGGTTAGAAACGAGCACATTTAGGGTTAGAGTTATGTGAGAATACGTTATAGTTAGTAGTAGAGTTTCTTTTCGTAGATTCGAGGTTTAGGGTTAGGCTTAGTGTCAGGATTTCATTTTTGTTAGAATAGAGTGCATTTAGGCTTAGGGTTAGTGTTGAAATTGACGTCTTAGTTTTCGGGTTAGAAACGAGCACATTTAGGGTTAGAGTTATGGTGAGAATTCGTTATAGTTAGTAGTCGAGTTTTTTTCGTAGAATCGAGGTTTAGGGTTAGGCTTACTGTCAGGATTGCATTTTGGTTAGAATAGAGTGCATTTAGGCTTAGGTTTAGTGTTAAAATTGACGACTTAGTGTTAGGGTTAGAAACGAGCACATTTAGGGTTAGAGTTATGTGAGAAAGTTAGTAGTAGAGTTTTTTTCGTAGAATCGAGGTTTAGTGTTAGGCTTAGTGTCAGCATTGCATTTTGGTTAGAATAGAGTGCATTTAGGCTTAGGATTAGTGTTACAATTGACGACTTTGTGTAAGGGTGAGAAACGAGCAAATTATGGTTGGAGTTATGTGAGAATTCCTTATAGTTAGTAGTAGAGTTTTTTCGTAGAATCGAGGTTTAGGGTTAGGCTTAGTGTCAGGATGGCATTTTGGTTAGAAGAGAGTGCATTTAGGCTCAGGGTTAGTGTTAAAATTGACGATTTAGTTTTCGGGTTAGAAACGAGCAAATTTAGGATTGAAGTTATGCTGAGAATTCGTTATAGTTAGAAGTAGAGTTTGTTTTCGTAGAATCAAGGTTTAATGCTATGCTTAGTGTCAGGATTGCATTTTCGTTAGAAAAGAGTGAATTTAGGCTTAGGGTTTGTGTTAAAATTGACGACTTAGTGTTAGGGTTAGAAACGAGCACATTTAGGGTTAGATTTATGTGAGAATTCGTTATAGTTAGTAGTAGAGTTTTTTTCGTAGAATCGAGGTTTAGGGTTAGGCTCAGTGTCATGATGGCATTTTGGTTAGAATAGAGTGCATTTAGGCTCAGGGTTAGTGTTAAAATTGACGACCTAGTGTCAGGGTTAGAAACGAGCACATTTAGGGTTAGAGTTATGTGAGAATACGTTATAGTTAGTACTAGAGTTTGTTTTCGTAGAATCGAGGTTTAGTGCTAAGCTTAGTGTCAGGATTGCATTTTCGTTAGAAAAGAGTGCATTTAGGCTAAGGGTTTGTGTTAAAATTCACGACTTAGTGTTAGGGTTAGAAACGAGCACATTTAGGGTTAGAGTTATGTGAGAATACGTTATAGTTAGTAGTAGAGTTTGTTTTCTTAGAATCGAGATTTAGTGTTAGGCTTAGTGTCAGGATTGCATTTTCGTTAGAAAAGAGTGCATTTAGGCTTAGGGTTTGTGTTAAAATTGACGACTTAGTTTTCGGGTTAGAAACGAGCATGTTTAGGGTTAGAGTTATGGTGAGAATTCGTTATAGTTAGTAGTCGAGTTTTTTTCGTAGAATCGAGGTTTAGAGATAGGCTTACTGTCAGGATTGCATTTTGGTTAGAATAGAGTGCACTTAGGCTTAGGGTTAGTGTTAAAATTGACAACTTAGTGTTAGGGTTAGAAACGAGCACATTTAGGGTTAGAGTTATGTGAGAAAGTTAGTAGTAGAGTTTTTTTCGTAGAATCGAAGTTTAGTGTTAGGCTTACTGTCAGGATTGCATTTTGGTTAAATAGAGAGCATTTAGGCTTAGGGTTAGTGTTAAAATTGACGACTTAGTGTTAGGGTTAGAAACGAGCACATTTAGGGTTAGAGTTATGGTGAGAATTCGTTATTGTTAGTAGTAGAGTTTTTTTCGTAGAATCGAGGTTTAGTGTTAGGCTTACTGTCAGGATTGCATTTTGGTTAGAATAGAGTGCATTTAGGCTTAGGGTTAGTGTTAAAATTGACGACTTAGTGTTAGGGTTAGAAACGAGCACATTTAGGGTTAGAGTTATGTGAGAAAGTTAGTAGTAGAGTTTCTTTCGTAGAATCGAGGTTTAGTGTTAGGCTTACTGTCAGGATTGCATTTTGGTTAGAATAGAGTGCATTTAGGCTTAGGGTTAGTGTTAAAATTGACGACTTAGTGTTAGGGTTAGAAACGAGCACATTTAGGGTTAGAGTTATGTGAGAAAGTTAGTAGTAGAGTTTTTTTCGTAGAATCGAGGTTTAGTGTTAGGCTTACTGTCAGGATTGCATTTTGGTTAGAATAGAGAGCATTTAGGCTTAGGGTTAGTGTTAAAATTGACGACTTAGTTTTCGGGTTAGAAACGAGCACATTTAGTGTTAGAGTTATGTGAGAATACGTTATAGTTAGTAGTAGAGTTTCTTTTCGTAGATTCGAGGTTTAGTGCTAGGCTTAGTGTCAGGGTTGCATTTTCGTTAGAAAAGAGTGCATTTAGACTTAGGGTTTGTGTTAAAATTGACGACTTATTGTTAGGGTTAGAAACGAGCACATTTAGGGTTAGGGTTATGTGAGAATTCCTTATAGTTAGTAGTAGAGTTTTTTTCGTAGAATCGAGGTTTAGGGTTAGGCTTAGTGTCAGGATTTCATTTTTGTTAGAATAGAGTGCATTTAGGCTTAGGGTTAGTGTTGAAATTGACGACTTAGTTTTCGGGTTAGAAACGAGCACATTTAGGGTTAGAGTTATGGTGAGAATTCGTTATAGTTAGTAGTCGAGTTTTTTTCGTAGAATCGAGGTTTAGGGTTAGGCTTACTGTCAGGATGGCATTTTGGTTAGAATAGAGTGCATTTAGGCTTAGGGTTAGTGTTAAAATTGACGACTTAGTGTTAGGGTTAGAAATGAGCACATTTAGGGTTAGAGTTATGTCAGAAAGTTAGTAGTAGAGTTTTTTTCGTAGAATCGAGGTTTAATGTTAGGCTTAGTGTCAGCATTGCATTTTGGTTAGAATAGAGTGCATTTAGGCTTAGGATTAGTGTTACAATTGACGACTTAGTGTAAGGGTGAGAAACGATCAAATTATGGTTGGAACTATGTGAGAATTCCTTATAGTTAGTAGTAGAGTTTTTTCGTAGAATCGAGGTTTAGGGTTAGGCTTAGTGTCAGGATTGCATTTTGGTTAGAAGAGAGTGGATTTAGGCTCAGGGTTAGTGTTGAAATTGACGACTTAGTGTTAGGGTTAGAAACGAGCACATTTAGAGTTAGAGTTATGTGAGAAAGTTAGTAGTAGAGTTTTTTTTGTAGAATCGAGGTTTAAGGTTAGGCTTAGTGTCAGGATTGCATTTTGGTTAGAATAGAGTGCATTTAGTCTTAGGGTTAGTGTTAAAATTAACGACTTAGTTTTAGGGGTAGAAACGAGCACATTTAGGGTTAGAGTTATGTGAGAATTCGTTATAGTTAGTAGTAGTATTTTTTCGTAGAATCAAGGTTTAGTGTTAGGTTTACTGTCAGGATTGCATTTTGGTTAGAATAGAGTGCATTTAGGCTCAGGGTTAGTGTTAAAATTGACGACCTAGTGTCAGGGTTAGAAACGAGCACATTTAGGGTTAGAGTTATGTGAGAATACGTTATAGTTAGTACTAGAGTTTGTTTTCGTAGAATCGAGGTTTAGTGCTAAGCTTAGTGTCAGGATTGCATTTTCGTTAGAAAAGAGTGCATTTAGGCTAAGGGTTTGTGTTAAAATTCACGACTTAGTGTTAGGGTTAGAAACGAGCACATTTAGGGTTAGAGTTATGTGAGAATACGTTATAGTTAGTAGTAGAGTTTGTTTTCTTAGAATCGAGATTTAGTGTTAGGCTTAGTTTCAGGATTGCATTTTCGTTAGAAAAGAGTGCATTTAGGCTTAGGGTTAGGTTAAAATTGACGACTTAGTTTTCGGGTTAGAAACGAGCATGTTTAGGGTTAGAGTTATGGTGAGAATTCGTTATAGTTAGTAGTCGAGTTTTTTTCGTAGAATCGAGGTTTAGAGATAGGCTTACTGTCAGGATTGCATTTTGGTTAGAATAGAGTGCACTTAGGCTTAGGGTTAGTGTTAAAATTGACAACTTAGTGTTAGGGTTAGAAACGAGCACATTTAGGGTTAGAGTTATGTGAGAAAGTTAGTAGTAGAGTTTTTTTCGTAGAATCGAGGTTTAGTGTTAGGCTTACTGTCAGGATTGCATTTTGGTTAGAATAGAGAGCATTTAGGCTTAGGGTTAGTGTTAAAATTGACGACTTAGTTTTAGGGTTAGAAACGAGCACATTTAGTGTTAGAGTTATGTGAGAATACGTTATAGTTAGTAGTAGAGTTTCTTTTCGTAGATTCGAGGTTTAGTGCTAGGCTTAGTGTCAGGGTTGCATTTTCGTTAGAAAAGAGTGCATTTAGACTTAGGGTTTGTGTTAAAATTGACGACTTATTGTTAGGGTTAGAAACGAGCACATTTAGGGTTAGAGTTATGTGAGAATTCGTTATAGTTAGTAGTAGAGTTTTTTTCGTAGAATCGAGGTTTAGGGTTAGGCTTAGTGTCAGGATTTCATTTTGTTAGAATAGAGTGCATTTAGGCTTAGGGTTAGTGTTGAAATTGACGACTTAGTTTTCGGGTTAGAAACGAGCACATTTAGGGTTAGAGTTATGGTGAGAATTCGTTATAGTTAGTAGTCGAGTTTTTTTCGTAGAATCGAGGTTTAGGGTTAGGCTTACTGTCAGGATTGCATTTTGGTTAGAATAGAGTGCATTTAGGCTTAGGGTTAGTGTTAAAATTGACGACTTAGTTTTCGGGTTAGAAACGAGCACATTTATGGTTAGAGTAATGGTGAGAATTCGTTATAGTTAGTAGTCGAGTTTTTTTCGTAGAATCGAGGTTTAGGGTTAGGCTTACTGTCAGGATTGCATTTTGGTTAGAATAGAGTGCATTTAGGCTTAGGTTTAGTGTTAAAATTGACGACTTAGTGTTAGGGTTAGAAACGAGCACATTTAGGGTTAGAGTTATGTGAGAAAGTTAGTAGTAGAGTTTTTTTCGTAGAATCGAGGTTTAGTGTTAGGCTTAGTGTCAGCATTGCATTTTGGTTAGAATAGAGTGCATTTAGGCTTAGGATTAGTGTTACAATTGACGACTTTGTGTAAGGGTGAGAAACGAGCAAATTATGGTTGGAGTTATGTAAGAATTCCTTATATTTAGTAGTAGAGTTTTTTCGTAGAATCGAGGTTTAGGGTTAGGCTTAGTGTCAGGATGGCATTTTGGTTAGAAGAGAGTGCATTTAGGCTCAGGGTTAGTGTTAAAATTGACGATTTAGTTTTCGGGTTAGAAACGAGCAAATTTAGGATTGAAGTTATGCTGAGAATTCGTTATAGTTAGAAGTAGAGTTTGTTTTCGTAGAATCAAGGTTTAATGCTATGCTTAGTGTCAGGATTGCATTTTCGTTAGAAAAGAGTGAATTTAGGCTTAGGGTTTGTGTTAAAATTGACGACTTAGTGTTAGGGTTAGAAACGAGCACATTTAGGGTTAGAGTTATGTGAGAATTCGTTATAGTTAGTAGTAGAGTTTGTTTTCTTAGAATCGAGGTTTAGTGCTAGGCTTAGTGTCAGGATTGCATTTTGGTTAGAATAGAGTGCATTTAGGCTTAGGATTAGTGTTACAATTGACGACTTTGTGTAAGGGTGAGAAACGAGCAAATTATGGTTGGAGTTATGTGAGAATTCCTTATATTTAGTAGTAGAGTTTTTTCGTAGAATCGAGGTTTAGGGTTAGGCTTAGTGTCATGATGGCATTTTGGTTAGAATAGAGTACATTTAGGCTTAGGGTTAGCGTTAAAATTGAAGACTTAGTGTAAGGGTTAGAAACGAGAACATTTAGGGTTAGAGTTATGTGAGAATTCCTTATAGTTAGTAGTAGAGTTTTTTCGTAGAATCGAGGTTTAGGGTTAGGCTTAGTGTCAGGATTGCATTTTTGTTACAATAGAGTGCATTTAGGCTCAGGGTTAGTGTTGAAATTGACGACTTAGTGTTAGGGTTAGAAACGAGCACATTTAGGGTTAGAGTTGTGTGGGAATTCGTTATAGTTAGTAGTAGAGATTTTTTCGTAGAATCGAGGTTTAAGGTTAGGATTAGTGTCAGGATTGCATTTTGGTTAGAATAGAGTGCATTTAGGCTTAGGGTTAGTGTTGAAATTGGAGACTTAGTGTAAGGGTTAGAAACGAGCACCTTTAGGGTTAGAGATATGGTGAGAATTTGTTATAGTTAGTAGTAGAGTTTTTTTCTCAGAATCGAGGTTTATTGTAAGGCTTAGTGTCAGGATTGCATTTTGGTTAGAAGAGTGCATTTAGGCTCAGGGTTAGTGTTGAAATTGACGACTTAGTGTTAGGGTTAGAAACGAGCACATTTAGAGTTAGAGTTATGTGAGAAAGTTAGTAGTAGAGTTTTTTTTGTAGAAGCGAGGTTTAAGGTTAGGCTTAGTGTCAGGATTGCATTTTGGTTAGAATAGAGTGCATTTAGTCTTAGGGTTAGTGTTAAAATTGACGACTTAGTTTTAGGGTTAGAAACGAGCACATTTAGGGTTAGAGTTATGGTGAGAATTTGTTATAGTTAGTATCAAAGTTTTTTTCTAGAATCGAGGTTTAGGGTTAGGCTTAGTGTCAGGATGGCATTTTGGTTAGAATAGAGTGCATTTAGGCTTAGGGTTAGTGTTAAAATTGACGATTTAGTTTTCGGGTTAGAAACGAGCAAATTTAGGGTTAGAGTTATGTGAGAATTCGTTATAGTTAGAAGTAGAGTTTTTTAGTAGAATCGAGGTTTAGTGTTAGGTTTAGTGTCAGCATTGCATTTTGGTTAGAAGAGAGTGCATTTAGGCTAAGGGTTAGTGTTGAAATTTACGACTTAGTGTAAGGGTTAGAAACGAGCACATGTAGGGTTAGAGTTATGTGAGAATACCTTATAGTTAGTAGTAGAGTTTGTTTTCTTAGAATCGAGGTTTAGTGCGAGGCTTAGTGTCAGGATTGCATTTTCGTTAGAAAAGAGTGCATTTTGGCTTAGGATTTGTGTTACAATTGACGACTTAGTTTTCAGGTTAGAAACGAGCATATTTAGGGTTAGAGTTATGGTGAGAATTCGTTATAGTTAGTAGTAGAGTTTTTTTCGTAGAATCGAGGTTTAGTGTTAGGCTTACTGTCAGGATTGCATTTTGGTTAGAATAGAGTGCATTTAGGCTTAGGGTTAGTGTTAAAATTGACGACTTAGTGTAAGGTTTAGCAACGAGCACATTTAGGGTTAGAGTTATGTGAGAAAGTTAGTAGTAGAGTTTTTTTCGTAGAATCGAGGTTTATTGTTAGGCTTACTGTCAGGATTGCATTTTGGTTAGAATAGAGAGCATTTAGGCTTAGGGTTAGTGTTAAAATTGACGACCTAGTGTCAGGGTCAGAAACGAGCACATTTAGGGTTAGAGTTATGTGAGAATACGTTATAGTTAGTAGTAGAGTTTGTTTTCGTAGAATCGAGGTTTAGTGCTAAGCTTAGTGTCAGGATTGCATTTTCGTTAGAAAAGAGTGCATTTAGGCTAAGGGTTTGTGTTAAAATTCACGACTTAGTGTTAGGGTTAGAAACGAGCACATTTAGGGTTAGAGTTATGTGAGAATACGTTATAGTTAGTAGTAGAGTTTGTTTTCTTAGAATCGAGATTTAGTGTTAGGCTTAGTGTCAGGATTGCATTTTCGTTAGAAAAGAGTGCATTTAGGCTTAGGGTTTGTGTTAAAATTGACGACTTAGTTTTCGGGTTAGAAACGAGCATGTTTAGGGTTAGAGTTATGGTGAGAATTCGTTATAGTTAGTAGTCGAGTTTTTTTCGTAGAATCGAGGTTTAGAGATAGGCTTACTGTCAGGATTGCATTTTGGTTAGAATAGAGTGCACTTAGGCTTAGGGTTAGTGTTAAAATTGACAACTTAGTGTTAGGGTTAGAAACGAGCACATTTAGGGTTAGAGTTATGTGAGAAAGTTAGTAGTAGAGTTTTTTTCGTAGAATCGAGGTTTAGTGTTAGGCTTAGTGTCAGGATTGCATTTTCGTTAGAAAAGAGTGCATTTTGGCTTAGGATTTGTGTTACAATTGACGACTTAGTTTTCAGGTTAGAAACGAGCATATTTAGGGTTAGAGTTATGGTGAGAATTCGTTATAGTTAGTAGTAGAGTTTTTTTCGTAGAATCGAGGTTTAGTGTTAGGCTTACTGCCAGGGCGATTGCATTTTGGTTAGAATAGAGTGCATTTAAGCTTAGGGTTAGTGTTAAAATTGACGACTTAGTGTAAGGTTTAGCAACGAGCACATTTAGGGTTAGAGTTATTTAAGAAAGTTAGTAGTAGAGTTTTTTTCGTAGAATCGAGGTTTATTGTTAGGCTTACTGTCAGGATTGCATTTTGGTTACAATAGAGAGCATTTAGGCTTAGGGTTAGTGTTAAAATTGACGACTTAGTTTTCGGGTTAGAAACGAGCACATTTAGGGTTAGAGTTATGTGAGAATACGTTATAGTTAGTAGTAGAGTTTCTTTTCGTAGATTCTAGGTTTAGTGCTAGGCTTAGTGTCAGGGTTGCATTTTCGTTAGAAAAGAGTGCATTTAGACTTAGGGTTTGTGTTAAAATTGACGACTTATTGTTAGGGTTAGAAACGAGCACATTTAGGGTTAGAGTTATGTGAGAATTCGTTATAGTTAGTAGTAGAGTTTTTTTCGTAGAATCGAGGTTTAGGGTTAGGCTTAGTGTCAGGATTTCATTTTTGTTAGAATAGAGTGCATTTAGGCTTAGGGTTAGTGTTGAAATTGACGACTTAGTTTTCGGGTTAGAAACGAGCACATTTAGGGTTAGAGTTATGTGAGAATTCGTTATAGTTAGTAGTCGAGTTTTTTTCGTAGAATCGAGGTTTAGGGTTAGGCTTACTGTCAGGATTGCATTTTGGTTAGAATAGAGTGCATTTAGGCTTAGGTTTTGTGTTAAAATTGACGACTTAGTGTTAGGGTTAGAAACGAGCACATTTAGGGTTAGAGTTATGTGAGAAAGTTAGTAGTAGAGTTTTTTTCGTAGAATCGAGGTTTAGTGTTAGGCTTAGTGTCAGCATTGCATTTTGGTTAGAATAGAGTGCATTTAGGGTTAGGATTAGTGTTACAATTGACGACTTAGTGTAAGGGTGAGAAACGAGCAAATTATGGTTGGAGTTATGTGAGAATTCCTTATAGTTAGTAGTAGAGTTTTTTCGTAGAATCGAGGTTTAGAGTTAGGCTTAGTGTCACGATTGATTTGGTTAGAAGAGAGTGCATTTAGGCTCAGGGTTAGTGTTGAAATTGACGACTTAGTGTTAGGGTTAGAAACGAGCACATTTAGAGTTAGAGTTATGTGAGAAAGTTAGTAGTAGAGTTTTTTTTGTAGAAGCGAGGTTTAAGGTTAGGCTTAGTGTCACGATTGCATTTTGGTTAGAATAGAGTGCATTTAGTCTTAGGGTTAGTGTTAAAATTGACGACTTAGTTTTAGGGGTAGAAACGAGCACATTTAGGGTTAGAGTTATATGAGAATTCGTTATAGTTAGTAGTAGTATTTTTTCGTAGAATCAAGGTTTAGTGTTAGGTTTACTGTCAGGATTGCATTTGGTTAGAATAGAGTGCATTTAGGCTCAGGGTTAGTGTTAAAATTGACGACCTAGTGTCAGGGTTAGAAACGAGCACATTTAGGGTTAGAGTTATGTGAGAATACGTTATAGTTAGTAGTAGAGTTTGTTTTCTTAGAATCGAAGTTTAGTGCGAGGCTTAATGTCAGGATTGCATTTTCGTTAGAAAAGAGTGCATTTAGGCTTAGGGTTTGTGTTAAAATTGACGACTTAGTTTTCGGGTTAGAAACGAGCATGTTTAGGGTTAGAGTTATGGTGAGAATTCGTTATAGTGAGTGGTAGAGTTTTTTTCGTAGAATCGAGGTTTAGTGTTAGGCTTACTGTCAGGATTGCATTTTGGTTAGAATAGAGTGCATTTAGGCTTAGGGTTAGTGTTAAAATTGACGACTTAGTTATCGGGTTAGAAACGAGCACATTTAGGGTTAGAGTTATGTGAGAATACGTTATAGTTAGTAGTAGAGTTTCTTTTCGGAGATTCGAGGTTTAGTGCTAAGCTTAGTGTCAGGGTTGCATTTTCGTTAGAAAAGAGTGCATTTAGACTTAGGGTTTGTGTTAAAATTGACGATTTAGTTTTAGGGGTAGAAACGAGCACATTTAGGGTTAGAGTTATGTGAGAATTCGTTATAGTTAGTAGTAGTATTTTTTCGTAGAATCAAGGTTTAGTGTTAGGTTTACTGTCAGGATTGCATTTTGGTTAGAATAGAGTGCATTTAGGCTCAGGGTTAGTGTTAAAATTGACGACCTAGTGTTAGGGTTAGAAACGAGCACATTTAGTGTTAGAGTTATGTGAGAATACGTTATAGTTAGTACTAGAGTTTGTTTTCGGAGAATCGAGGTTTAGTGCTAAGCTTAGTGTCAGGATTGCATTTTCGTTAGAAAAGAGTGCATTTAGGCTTAGGGTTTGTGTTAAAATTGACGACTTAGTTTTCGGGTTAGAAACGAGCATATTTAGGGTTAGAGTTATGGTGAGAATTCGTTATAGTTAGTAGTAGAGTTTTTTTCGTAGAATCGAGGTTTAGAGTTAGGCTTGCTGTCAGGATTGCATTTTGGTTAGAATAGAGTGCATTTAGGCTTAGGTTTAGTGTTAAAATTGACGACGTAGTGTTAGGGTTAGAAACGAGCACATTTAGGGTTAGAGTTATGTGAGAAAGTTAGTAGTAGAGTTTTTTTCGTAGAATCGAGGTTTAGTGTTAGGCTTACTGTCAGGATTGCATTTTGGTTAGAATAGAGAGCATTTAGGCTTAGGGTTAGTGTTAAAATTGACGACCTAGTTTTAGGGTTAGAAACGAGCACATTTAGTGTTAGAGTTATGTGAGAATTCGTTATAGTTAGTAGTAGATTTTTTCGTAGAATCGAGGTTTGTGGTGAGGCTAAGTGTCAGGATTGCATTTTGGTTAGAATAGAGTGCATTTAGGCTTAGGGTTAGTGTTAAAATTGACGACTTAGTTTACGGGTTAGAAACGAGCACATTTAGGGTTAGAGTTATGTGAGAATACGTTATAGTTAGTAGTAGAGTTTCTTTTCGTAGATTCGAGGTTTAGTGCTAGGCTTAGTGTCAGGGTTGCATTTTCTTTAGAAAAGAGTGCATTTAGACTTAGGGTTTGTGTTAAAATTGACGACTTATTGTTAGGGTTAGAAACGAGCACATTTTGGGTTAGAGTTATGTGAGAATTCGTTATAGTTAGTAGTAGAGTTTTTTTCGTAGAATCGAGGTTTAGGGTTAGGCTTAGTGTCAGGATTTCATTTGGTTAGAATAGAGTGCATTTAGGCTTAGGGTTAGTGTTGAAATTGACGACTTAGTTTTCGGGTTAGAAACGAGCACATTTAGGGTTAGAGTTATGGTGAGAATTCGTTATTGTTAGTAGTAGAGTTTTTTTCGTAGAATCGAGGTTTAGTGTTAGGCTTACTGTCAGGATTGCATTTTGGTTAGAATAGAGTGCATTTAGGCTTAGGTGTAGTGTTAAAATTGACGACGTAGTGTTAGGGTTAGAAACGAGCACATTTAGGGTTAGAGTTATGTGAGAAAGTTAGTAGTAGAGTTTTTTTCGTAGAATCGAGGTTTAGTGTTAGGCTTACTGTCAGGATTGCATTTTGGTTAGAATAGAGTGCATTTAGGCTTAGCGTTTGTGTTAAAATTGACGACTTAGTGTTAGGGTTAGTAACGAGCACATTTAGGGTTAGAGTTATGGTGAGAATTCGTTATAGCTAGTAGTAGAGTTTTTTTCGTAGAATCGAGGTTTAGTGTTAGCCTTACTGTCAGGATTGCATTTTGGTTACAACAGAGTGCATTTAGGCTTAGGGTTAGTGTTGTAAGTGACGACTTAGTGTTAGGGTTACAAACGAGCACATTTAGGAGTAGAGTTATGTGAGAAAATTAGTAGTAGAGTTTTTTTCGTAGAATCGAGGATTAAGGTTAGGCTTAGTGTCAGGATTGCATTTTGGTTAGAATAGAGTGCATTTAGGCTTAGGGTTAGTGTTAAAATTGACGACCTAGTGTTAGGGTTAGAAACGAGCACATTTAGGGTTAGAGTTATGTGAGAAAGTTAGTAGTAGAGTTTGTTTTCTTAGAATCGAGGTTTAGTGCGAGGCTTAGTGTCAGGATTGCATTTTCTTTAGAAAAGAGTGCATTTAGGCTTAGGATTTGTGTTACAATTGACGACTTAGTTTTCGGGTTAGAAACGATCATATTTAGGGTTAGAGTTATGGTTAGAATTCGTTATAGTTAGTTGTAGAGGTTGTTTTCGTAGAATCGAGGTTTAGTGTTAGGCTTACTGTCAGGATTGCATTTTGGTTAGAATAGAGTGCATTTAGGCTTAGGGTTAGTGTTAAAATTGACGACTTAGTGTTAGTGTTAGAAACGAGCACATTTAGGCTTAGAGTTATGTGAGAAAGTTAGTAGTAGAGTTTTTTTCGTAGAATCGAGGTTTAGTGCTAGGCTTACTGTCAGGATTGCATTTTGGTTAGAATAGAGAGCATTTAGGCTTAGGGTTAGTGTTAAAATTGACGACTTAGTTTTCGGGTTAGAAACGAGCACATTTAGGGTTAGAGTTATTTGAGAATACGTTATAGTTAGTAGTAGAGTTTCTTTTCGGAGATTCGAGGTTTAGTGCTAGGCTTAGTGTCAGGGTTGCATTTTCGTTAGAAAAGAGTGCATTTAGACTTAGGGTTAGTGTTAAAATTGACGACCTAGTGTTAGGGTTAGAAACGAGCACATTTAGGGTTAGAGTTATGTGAGAAAATTAGTAGTAGAGTTTTTTTCGTAGAATCGAGGTTTGTGGTGAGACTAAGTGTCAGGATTGCATTTTGGTTAGAATAGAGTACATTTAGGCTTAGGGTTAGTGTTAAAATTGACGACCTAGTGTTAGGGTTAGAAACGAGCACATTTAGGGTTAGAGTTATGTGAGAAAGTTAGTAGTAGAGTTTTTTTCGTAGAATCTAGGTTTAGTGTTAGGCTTACTGTCAGGATTGCATTTTGGTTAGAATAGAGAGCATTTAGGCTTAGGGTTAGTGTTAAAATTGACGACTTAGTTTTCGGGTTAGAAACGAGCACATTTAGGGTTAGAGTTATGTGAGAATACCTTATAGTTAGTAGTAGAGTTTGTTTTCTTAGAATCGAGGTTTAGTGCGAGGCTTAGTGTGAGGATTGCATTTTCGTTAGAAAAGAGTGCATTTAGGCTTAGGATTTGTGTTACAATTGACGACTTAGTTTCCGGGTTAGAAACGAGCATATTTAGGGTTAGAGTTATGGTGAGAATTCGTTATAGTGAGTGGTAGAGTTTTTTTCGTAGAATCGAGGTTTAGTGTTAGGCTTACTGTCAGGATTGCATTTTGGTTAGAATAGAGTGCATTTAGGCTTAGGGTTAGTGTTAAAATTGACGACTTAGTGTTAGGATTAGAAACGAGCACATTTAGGGTTAGAGTTATGTAAGAAAGTTAGTAGTAGAGTTTTTTTCGTAGAATCGAGGTTTAGTGTTAGGCTTACTGTCAGGATTGCATTTTGGTTAGAATAGAGAGCATTTAGGCTTAGGGTTAGTGTTAAAATTGACGACTTAGTTTTCGGGTTAGAAACGAGCACATTTAGGGTTAGAGTTATGTGAGAATACGTTATAGTTAGTAGTAGAGTTTCTTTTCGGAGATTCGAGTTTAGTGCTAGGCTTAGTGTCAGGGTTGCATTTTCGTTAGAAAAGAGTGCATTTAGACTTAGGGTTTGTGTTAAAATTGACGATTTAGTTTTAGGGGTAGAAACGAGCACATTTAGGGTTAGAGTTATGTGAGAATTCGTTATAGTTAGTAGTAGTATTTTTTCGTAGAATCAAGGTTTAGTGTTAGGTTTACTGTCAGGATTGCATTTTGGTTAGAATAGAGTGCATTTAGGCTCAGGGTTAGTGTTAAAATTGACGACCTAGTGTTAGGGTTAGAAACGAGCACATTTAGGGTTAGAGTTATGTGAGAATACGTTATAGTTAGTACTAGAGTTTTTTTCGTAGAATCGAGGTTTAGTGTTAGGCTTAGTGTCAGCATTGCATTTTGGTTAGAATAGAGTGCATTTAGGCTTAGGATTAGTGTTACAATTGACGACTTTGTGTAAGGGTGAGAAACGAGCAAATTATGGTTGGAGTTATGTGAGAATTCCTTATAGTTAGTAGTAGAGTTTTTTCGTAGAATCGAGGTTTAGGGTTAGGCTTAGTGTCAGGATGGCATTTTGGTTAGAAGAGAGTGCATTTAGACTCAGGGTTAGTGCTAAAATTTACGATTTAGTTTTCGGGTTAGAAACGAGCAAATTTAGGATTGAAGTTATGCTGAGAATTCGTTATAGTTAGAAGTAGAGTTTGTTTTCGTAGAATCAAGGTTTAATGCTATGCTTAGTGTCAGGATTGCATTTTCGTTAGAAAAGAGTGCATTTAGGCTTAGGGTTTGTGTTAAAATTGACGATTTAGTTTTAGGGGTAGAAACGAGCACATTTAGGGTTAGAGTTATGTGAGAATTCGTTATAGTTAGTAGTAGTATTTTTTCGTAGAATCAAGGTTTAGTGTTAGGTTTACTGTCAGGATTGCATTTTGGTTAGAATAGAGTGCATTTAGGCTCAGGGTTAGTGTTAAAATTGACGACCTAGTGTTAGGGTTAGAAACGAGCACATTTAGGGTTAGAGTTATGTGAGAATTCATTATAGTTAGTAGTAGAGTTTTTTTCGTAGAATCGAGGTTTAGGGTTAGGCTTAGTGTCATGATGGCATTTTGGTTAGAATAGAGTACATTTAGGCTTAGGGTTAGCGTTAAAATTGAAGACTTAGTGTAAGGGTTAGAAACGAGAACATTTAGGGTTAGAGTTATGTGAGAATTCCTTATAGTTAGTAGTAGAGTTTTTTCGTAGAATCGAGGTTTAGGGTTAGGCTTAGTGTCAGGATTGCATTTTTGTTACAATAGAGTGCATTTAGGCTCAGGGTTAGTGTTGAAATTGACGACTTAGTGTTAGGGTTAGAAACGAGCACATTTAGGGTTAGAGTTGTGTGGGAATTCGTTATAGTTAGTAGTAGAGATTTTTCGTAGAATCGAGGTTAAGGTTAGGATTAGTGTCAGGATTGCATTTTGGTTAGAATAGAGTGCATTTAGGCTTAGGGTTAGTGTTGAAATTGGAGACTTAGTGTAAGGGTTAGAAACGAGCACCTTTAGGGTTAGAGATATGGTGAGAATTTGTTATAGTTAGTAGTAGAGTTTTTTTCTCAGAATCGAGGTTTATTGTAAGGCTTAGTGTCAGGATTGCATTTTGGTTAGAAGAGTGCATTTAGGCTCAGGGTTAGTGTTGAAATTGACGACTTAGTGTTAGGGTTAGAAACGAGCACATTTAGAGGTAGAGTTATGTGAGAAAGTTAGTAGTAGAGTTTTTTTTGTAGAAGCGAGGTTTAAGGTTAGGCTTAGTGTCAGGATTGCATTTTGGTTAGAATAGAGTGCATTTAGTCTTAGGGTTAGTGTTAAAATTGACGACTTAGTTTTAGGGTTAGAAACGAGCACATTTAGGGTTAGAGTTATGGTGAGAATTTGTTATAGTTAGTATCAAAGTTTTTTTCTAGAATCGAGGTTTAGGGTTAGGCTTAGTGTCAGGATGGCATTTTGGTTAGAATAGAGTGCATTTAGGCTTAGGGTTAGTGTTAAAATTGACGATTTAGTTTTCGGGTTAGAAACGAGCAAATTTAGGGTTAGAGTTATGTGAGAATTCGTTATAGTTAGAAGTAGAGTTTTTTAGTAGAATCGAGGTTTAGTGTTAGGTTTAGTGTCAGCATTGCATTTTGGTTAGAATAGAGTGCATTTAGGCTAAGGGTTAGTGTTGAAATTTACGACTTAGTGTAAGGGTTAGAAACGAGCACATGTAGGGTTAGAGTTATGTGAGAATACCTTATAGTTAGTAGTAGAGTTTGTTTTCTTAGAATCGAGGTTTAGTGCGAGGCTTAGTGTCAGGATTGCATTTTCGTTAGAAAAGAGTGCATTTTGGCTTAGGATTTGTGTTACAATTGACGACTTAGTTTTCAGGTTAGAAACGAGCATATTTAGGGTTAGAGTTATGGTGAGAATTCGTTATAGTTAGTAGTAGAGTTTTTTTCGTAGAATCGAGGTTTAGTGTTAGGCTTACTGCCAGGATTGCATTTTGGTTAGAATAGAGTGCATTTAAGCTTAGGGTTAGTGTTAAAATTGACGACTTAGTGTAAGGTTTAGCAACGAGCACATTTAGGGTTAGAGTTATGTGAGAAAGTTAGTAGTAGAGTTTTTTTCGTAGAATCGAGGTTTATTGTTAGGCTTACTGTCAGGATTGCATTTTGGTTACAATAGAGAGCATTTAGGCTTAGGGTTAGTGTTAAAATTGACGACTTAGTTTTCGGGTTAGAAACGAGCACATTTAGGGTTAGAGTTATGTGAGAATACGTTATAGTTAGTAGTAGAGTTTCTTTTCGTAGATTCTAGGTTTAGTGCTAGGCTTAGTGTCAGGGTTGCATTTTCGTTAGAAAAGAGTGCATTTAGACTTAGGGTTTGTGTTAAAATTGACGACTTATTGTTAGGGTTAGAAACGAGCACATTTAGGGTTAGAGTTATGTGAGAATTCGTTATAGTTAGTAGTAGAGTTTTTTTCGTAGAATCGAGGTTTAGGGTTAGGCTTAGTGTCAGGATTTCATTTTTGTTAGAATAGAGTGCATTTAGGCTTAGGGTTAGTGTTGAAATTGACGACTTAGTTTTCGGGTTAGAAACGAGCACATTTAGGGTTAGAGTTATGTGAGAATTCGTTATAGGTAGTAGTCGAGTTTTTTTCGTAGAATCGAGGTTTAGGGTTAGGCTTACTGTCAGGATTGCATTTTGGTTAGAATAGAGTGCATTTAGGCTTAGGTTTAGTGTTAAAATTGACGACTTAGTGTTAGGGTTAGAAACGAGCACATTTAGGGTTAGAGTTATGTGAGAAAGTTAGTAGTAGAGTTTTTTTCGTAGAATCGAGGTTTAGTGTTAGGCTTAGTGTCAGCATTGCATTTTGGTTAGAATAGAGTGCATTTAGGGTTAGGATTAGTGTTACAATTGACGACTTAGTGTAAGGGTGAGAAACGAGCAAATTATGGTTGGAGTTATGTGAGAATTCCTTATAGTTAGTAGTAGAGTTTTTTCGTAGAATCGAGGTTTAGGGTTAGGCTTAGTGTCACGATTGCATTTTGGTTAGAAGAGAGTGCATTTAGGCTCAGGGTTAGTGTTGAAATTGACGACTTAGTGTTAGGGTTAGAAACGAGCACATTTAGAGTTAGAGTTATGTGAGAAAGTTAGTAGTAGAGTTTTTTTTGTAGAAGCGAGGTTTAAGGTTAGGCTTAGTGTCACGATTGCATTTTGGTTTGAATAGAGTGCATTTAGTCTTAGGGTTAGTGTTAAAATTGACGACTTAGTTTTAGGGGTAGAAACGAGCACATTTAGGGTTAGAGTTATGTGAGAATTCGTTATAGTTAGTAGTAGTATTTTTTCGTAGAATCAAGGTTTAGTGTTAGGTTTACTGTCAGGATTGCATTTTGGTTAGAATAGAGTGCATTTAGGCTTAGGGTTAGTGTTAAAATTGACGACCTAGTGTCAGGGTTAGAAACGAGCACATTTAGGGTTAGAGTTATGTGAGAATACGTTATAGTTAGTAGTAGAGTTTGTTTTCTTAGAATCGAAGTTTAGTGCGAGGCTTAATGTCAGGATTGCATTTTCGTTAGAAAAGAGTGCATTTAGGCTTAGGGTTTGTGTTAAAATTGACGACTTAGTTTTCGGGTTAGAAACGAGCATGTTTAGGGTTAGAGTTATGGTGAGAATTCGTTATAGTGAGTGGTAGAGTTTTTTTCGTAGAATCGAGGTTTAGTGTTAGGCGTACTGTCAGGATTGCATTTTGGTTAGAATAGAGTGCATTTAGGCTTAGGGTTAGTGTTAAAATTGACGACTTAGTTTTCGGGTTAGAAACGAGCACATTTAGGGTTAGAGTTATGTGAGAATACGTTATAGTTAGTAGTAGAGTTTCTTTTCGGAGATTCGAGGTTTAGTGCTAGGCTTAGTGTCAGGGTTGCATTTTCGTTAGAAAAGAGTGCATTTAGACTTAGGGTTTGTGTTAAAATTGACGATTTAGTTTTAGGGGTAGAAACGAGCACATTTAGGGTTAGAGTTATGTGAGAATTCATTATAGTTAGTAGTAGTATTTTTTCGTAGAATCAAGGTTTAGTGTTAGGTTTACTGTCAGGATTGCATTTTGGTTAGAATAGAGTGCATTTAGGCTCAGGGTTAGTGTTAAAATTGACGACCTAGTGTTAGGGTTAGAAACGAGCACATTTAGTGTTAGAGTTATGTGAGAATACGTTATAGTTAGTACTAGAGTTTGTTTTCGGAGAATCGAGGTTTAGTGCTAAGCTTAGTGTCAGGATTGCATTTTCGTTAGAAAAGAGTGCATTTAGGCTAAGGGTTTGTGTTAAAATTCACGACTTAGTGTTAGGGTTAGAAACGAGCACAATTAGGGTTAGAGTTATGTGAGAATACGTTATAGTTAGTAGTAGAGTTTGTTTTCTTAGAATCGAGGTTTAGTGCGAGGCTTAGTGTCAGGATTGCATTTTCGTTAGAAAAGAGTGCATTTAGGCTTAGGGTTTGTGTTAAAATTGACGACTTAGTTTTCGGGTTAGAAACGAGCATATTTAGGGTTAGAGTTATGGTGAGAATTCGTTATAGTTAGTAGTAGAGTTTTTTTCGTAGAATCGAGGTTTAGAGTTAGGCTTGCTGTCAGGATTGCATTTTGGTTAGAATAGAGTGCATTTAGGCTTAGGTTTAGTGTTAAAATTGACGACGTAGTGTTAGGGTTAGAAACGAGCACATTTAGGGTTAGAGTTATGTGAGAAAGTTAGTAGTAGAGTTTTTTTCGTAGACTCGAGGTTTAGTGTTAGGCTTACTGTCAGGATTGCATTTTGGTTAGAATAGAGAGCATTTAGGCTTAGGGTTAGTGTTAAAATTGACGACCTAGTTTTAGGGTTAGAAACGAGCACATTTAGTGTTAGAGTTATGTGAGAATTCGTTATAGTGAGTGGTAGAGTTTTTTTCGTAGAATCGAGGTTTAGTGTTAGGCGTACTGTCAGGATTGCATTTCGGTTAGAATAGAGTGCATTTAGGCTTAGGGTTAGTGTTAAAATTGACGACTTAGTTTTCGGGTTAGAAACGAGCACATTTAGGGTTAGAGTTATGTGAGAATACGTTATAGTTAGTAGTAGAGTTTCTTTTCGGAGATTCGAGGTTTAGTGCTAGGCTTAGTGTCAGGGTTGCATTTTCGTTAGAAAAGAGTGCATTTAGACTTAGGGTTTGTGTTAAAATTGACGATTTAGTTTTAGGGGTAGAAACGAGCACATTTAGGGTTAGAGTTATGTGAGAATTCGTTATAGTTAGTAGTAGTATTTTTTCGTAGAATCAAGGTTTAGTGTTAGGTTTACTGTCAGGATTGCATTTTGGTTAGAATAGAGTGCATTTAGGCTCAGGGTTAGTGTTAAAATTGACGACCTAGTGTTAGGGTTAGAAACGAGCACATTTAGTGTTAGAGTTATGTGAGAATACGTTATAGTTAGTACTAGAGTTTGTTTTCGGAGAATCGAGGTTTAGTGCTAAGCTTAGTGTCAGGATTGCATTTTCGTTAGAAAAGAGTGCATTTAGGCTAAGGGTTTGTGTTAAAATTCACGACTTAGTGTTAGGGTTAGAAACGAGCACAATTAGGGTAGAGTTATGTGAGAATACGTTATAGTTAGTAGTAGAGTTTGTTTTCTTAGAATCGAGGTTTAGTGCGAGGCTTAGTGTCAGGATTGCATTTTCGTTAGAAAAGAGTGCATTTAGGCTTAGGGTTTGTGTTAAAATTGACGACTTAGTTTTCGGGTTAGAAACGAGCATATTTAGGGTTAGAGTTATGGTGAGAATTCGTTATAGTTAGTAGTAGAGTTTTTTTCGTAGAATCGAGGTTTAGAGTTAGGCTTGCTGTCAGGATTGCATTTTGGTTAGAATAGAGTGCATTTAGGCTTAGGTTTAGTGTTAAAATTGACGACGTAGTGTTAGGGTTAGAAACGAGCACATTTATGGTTAGAGTTATGTGAGAAAGTTAGTAGTAGAGTTTTTTTCGTAGAATCGAGGTTTAGTGTTAGGCTTACTGTCAGGATGCATTATCGTTAGAATAGAGAGCATTTAGGCTTAGGGTTAGTGTTAAAATTGACGACCTAGTTTTAGGGTTAGAAACGAGCACATTTAGTGTTAGAGTTATGTGAGAATTCGTTATAGTTAGTAGTAGATTTTTTTCGTAGAATCGAGGTTTGTGGTGAGGCTAAGTGTCAGGATTGCATTTTGGTTAGAATAGAGTGCATTTAGGCTTAGGGTTAGTGTTAAAATTGACGACTTAGTTTACGGGTTAGAAACGAGCACATTTAGGGTTAGAGTTATGTGAGAATACGTTATAGTTAGTAGTAGAGTTTCTTTTCGTAGATTCGAGGTTTAGTGCTAGGCTTAGTGTCAGGGTTGCATTTTCTTTAGAAAAGAGTGCATTTAGACTTAGGGTTTGTGTTAAAATTGACGACTTATTGTTAGGGTTAGAAACGAGCACATTTTGGGTTAGAGTTATGTGAGAATTCGTTATAGTTAGTAGTAGAGTTTTTTTCGTAGAATCGAGGTTTAGGGTTAGGCTTAGTGTCAGGATTTCATTTTGGTTAGAATAGAGTGCATTTAGGCTTAGGGTTAGTGTTGAAATTGACGACTTAGTTTTCGGGTTAGAAACGAGCACATTTAGGGTTAGAGTTATGGTGAGAATTCGTTATTGTTAGTAGTAGAGTTTTTTTCGTAGAATCGAGGTTTAGTGTTAGGCTTACTGTCAGGATTGCATTTTGGTTAGAATAGAGTGCATTTAGGCTTAGGTGTAGTGTTAAAATTGACGACGTAGTGTTAGGGTTAGAAACGAGCACATTTAGGGTTAGAGTTATGTGAGAAAGTTAGTAGTAGAGTTTTTTTCGTAGAATCGAGGTTTAGTGTTAGGCTTACTGTCAGGATTGCATTTTGGCTAGAATAGAGTGCATTTAGGCTTAGCGTTTGTGTTAAAATTGACGACTTAGTGTTAGGGTTAGTAACGAGCACATTTAGGGTTAGAGTTATGGTGAGAATTCGTTATAGCTAGTAGTAGAGTTTTTTTCGTAGAATCGAGGTTTAGTGTTAGCCTTACTGTCAGGATTGCATTTTGGTTACAATAGAGTGCATTTAGGCTTAGGGTTAGTGTTGTAAGTGACGACTTAGTGTTAGGGTTACAAACGAGCACATTTAGGGGTAGAGTTATGTGAGAAAATTAGTAGTAGAGTTTTTTTCGTAGAATCGAGGATTAAGGTTAGGCTTAGTGTCAGGATTGCATTTTGGTTAGAATAGAGTGCATTTAGGCTTAGGGTTACTGTTAAAATTGACGACCTAGTGTTAGGGTTAGAAACGAGCACATTTAGGGTTAGAGTTATGTGAGAAAGTTAGTAGTAGAGTTTGTTTTCTTAGAATCGAGGTTTAGTGCGAGGCTTAGTGTCAGGATTGCATTTTCGTTAGAAAAAAGTGCATTTAGGCTTAGGATTTGTGTTACAATTGACGACTTAGTTTTCGGGTTAGAAACGATCATATTTAGGGTTAGAGTTATGGTGAGAATTCGTTATAGTTAGTTGTAGAGGTTGTTTTCGTAGAATCGAGGTTTAGTGTTAGGCTTACTGTCAGGATTGCATTTTGGTTAGAATAGAGTGCATTTAGGCTTAGGGTTAGTGTTAAAATTGACGACTTACTGTTAGGGTTAGAAACGAGCACATTTAGGCTTAGAGTTATGTGAGAAAGTTAGTAGTAGAGTTTTTTTCGTAGAATCGAGGTTTAGTGCTAGGCTTACTGTCAGGATTGCATTTTGGTTAGAATAGAGAGCATTTAGGCTTAGGGTTAGTGTTAAAATTGACGACTTAGTTTTCGGGTTAGAAACGAGCACATTTAGGGTTAGAGTTATTTGAGAATACGTTATAGTTAGTAGTAGAGTTTCTTTTCGGAGATTCGAGGTTTAGTGCTAGGCTTAGTGTCAGGGTTGCATTTTCGTTAGAAAAGAGTGCATTTAGACTTAGGGTTAGTGTTAAAATTGACGACCTAGTGTTAGGGTTAGAAACGAGCACATTTAGGGTTAGAGTTATGTGAGAAAATTAGTAGTAGAGTTTTTTTCGTAGAATCGAGGATTAAGGTTAGGCTTACTGTCAGGATTGCATTTTGGTCAGAATAGAGTGCATTTAGGCTTAGGGTTAGTGTTAAAATTGACGACTTAGTTTTAGGGTTAGAAACGAGCACATTTAGGGTTAGAGTTATGTGAGAATACGTTATAGTTAGTAGTAGAGTTTGTTTTCGTAGAATCGAGGTTTAGTGCTAGGCTTAGTGTCAGGATTGCATTTTGGTTAGAATAGAGTGCATTTAGGCTTAGTGTTAGTGTTAAAATTGACGACTTAGTGTTAGGGTTAGAAACGAGCACATTTAGGGTTAGAGTTATGTGAGAATTCCTTATAGTTAGTAGTAGAGTTTTTTTCGTAGAATCGAGGTTTAGGGTTAGGCTTACTGTCAGGATTGCATTTTGGTTAGAATAGAGAGCATTTAGGCTTAGGGTTAGTGTTAAAATTGACGACCTAGTTTTAGGGTTAGAAACGAGCACATTTAGGGTTAGAGTTATGTGAGAATTCGTTATAGTTAGTAGTAGATTTTTTTCGTAGAATCGAGGTTTGTGGTGAGACTAAGTGTCAGGATTGCATTTTGGTTAGAATAGAGTGCATTTAGGCTTAGGGTTAGTGTTGAAATTGACGACCTAGTGTTAGGGTTAGAAACGAGCACATTTAGGGTTAGAGTTATGTGAGAAAGTTAGTAGTAGAGTTTTTTTCGTAGAATCTAGGTTTAGTGTTAGGCTTACTGTCAGGATTGCATTTTGGTTAGAATAGAGAGCATTTAGGCTTAGGGTTAGTGTTGAAATTGACGACTTAGTTTTCGGGTTAGAAACGAGCACATTTAGGGTTAGAGTTATGTGAGAATACCTTATAGTTAGTAGTAGAGTTTGTTTTCTTAGAATCGAGGTTTAGTGCGAGGCTTAGTGTGAGGATTGCATTTTCGTTAGAAAAGAGTGCATTTAGGCTTAGGATTTGTGTTACAATTGACGACTTAGTTTCCGGGTTAGAAACGAGCATATTTAGGGTTAGAGTTATGGTGAGAATTCGTTATAGTGAGTGGTAGAGTTTTTTTCGTAGAATCGAGGTTTAGTGTTAGGCTTACTGTCAGGATTGCATTTTGGTTAGAATAGAGTGCATTTAGGCTTAGGGTTAGTGTTAAAATTGACGACTTAGTGTTAGGGTTAGAAACGAGCACATTTAGGGTTAGAGTTATGTAAGAAAGTTAGTAGTAGAGTTTTTTTCGTAGAATCGAGGTTTAGTGTTAGGCTTACTGTCAGGATTGCATTTTGGCTAGAATAGAGTGCATTTAGGCTTAGCGTTTGTGTTAAAATTGACGACTTAGTGTTAGGGTTAGTAACGAGCACATTTAGGGTTAGAGTTATGGTGAGAATTCGTTATAGCTAGTAGTAGAGTTTTTTTCGTAGAATCGAGGTTTAGTGTTAGCCTTACTGTCAGGATTGCATTTTGGTTACAATAGAGTGCATTTAGGCTTAGGGTTAGTGTTGTAAGTGACGACTTAGTGTTAGGGTTACAAACGAGCACATTTAGGGGTAGAGTTATGTGAGAAAATTAGTAGTAGAGTTTTTTTCGTAGAATCGAGGATTAAGGTTAGGCTTAGTGTCAGGATTGCATTTTGGTTAGAATAGAGTGCATTTAGGCTTAGGGTTACTGTTAAAATTGACGACCTAGTGTTAGGGTTAGAAACGAGCACATTTAGGGTTAGAGTTATGTGAGAAAGTTAGTAGTAGAGTTTGTTTTCTTAGAATCGAGGTTTAGTGCGAGGCTTAGTGTCAGGATTGCATTTTCGTTAGAAAAAAGTGCATTTAGGCTTAGGATTTGTGTTACAATTGACGACTTAGTTTTCGGGTTAGAAACGATCATATTTAGGGTTAGAGTTATGGTGAGAATTCGTTATAGTTAGTTGTAGAGGTTGTTTTCGTAGAATCGAGGTTTAGTGTTAGGCTTACTGTCAGGATTGCATTTTGGTTAGAATAGAGTGCATTTAGGCTTAGGGTTAGTGTTAAAATTGACGACTTAGTGTTAGGGTTAGAAACGAGCACATTTAGGCTTAGAGTTATGTGAGAAAGTTAGTAGTAGAGTTTTTTTCGTAGAATCGAGGTTTAGTGCTAGGCTTACTGTCAGGATTGCATTTTGGTTAGAATAGAGAGCATTTAGGCTTAGGGTTAGTGTTAAAATTGACGACTTAGTTTTCGGGTTAGAAACGAGCACATTTAGGGTTAGAGTTATTTGAGAATACGTTATAGTTAGTAGTAGAGTTTCTTTTCGGAGATTCGAGGTTTAGTGCTAGGCTTAGTGTCAGGGTTGCATTTTCGTTAGAAAAGAGTGCATTTAGACTTAGGGTTAGTGTTAAAATTGACGACCTAGTGTTAGGGTTAGAAACGAGCACATTTAGGGTTAGAGTTATGTGAGAAAATTAGTAGTAGAGTTTTTTTCGTAGAATCGAGGATTAAGGTTAGGCTTACTGTCAGGATTGCATTTTGGTCAGAATAGAGTGCATTTAGGCTTAGGGTTAGTGTTAAAATTGACGACTTAGTTTTAGGGTTAGAAACGAGCACATTTAGGGTTAGAGTTATGTGAGAATACGTTATAGTTAGTAGTAGAGTTTGTTTTCGTAGAATCGAGGTTTAGTGCTAGGCTTAGTGTCAGGATTGCATTTTGGTTAGAATAGAGTGCATTTAGGCTTAGTGTTAGTGTTAAAATTGACGACTTAGTGTTAGGGTTAGAAACGAGCACATTTAGGGTTAGAGTTATGTGAGAATTCCTTATAGTTAGTAGTAGAGTTTTTTTCGTAGAATCGAGGTTTAGGGTTAGGCTTACTGTCAGGATTGCATTTTGGTTAGAATAGAGAGCATTTAGGCTTAGGGTTAGTGTTAAAATTGACGACCTAGTTTTAGGGTTAGAAACGAGCACATTTAGGGTTAGAGTTATGTGAGAATTCGTTATAGTTAGTAGTAGATTTTTTTCGTAGAATCGAGGTTTGTGGTGAGACTAAGTGTCAGGATTGCATTTTGGTTAGAATAGAGTGCATTTAGGCTTAGGGTTAGTGTTAAAATTGACGACCTAGTGTTAGGGTTAGAAACGAGCACATTTAGGGTTAGAGTTATGTGAGAAAGTTAGTAGTAGAGTTTTTTTCGTAGAATCTAGGTTTAGTGTTAGGCTTACTGTCAGGATTGCATTTTGGTTAGAATAGAGAGCATTTAGGCTTAGGGTTAGTGTTAAAATTGACGACTTAGTTTTCGGGTTAGAAACGAGCACATTTAGGGTTAGAGTTATGTGAGAATACCTTATGGTTAGTAGTAGAGTTTGTTTTCTTAGAATCGAGGTTTAGTGCGAGGCTTAGTGTGAGGATTGCATTTTCGTTAGAAAAGAGTGCATTTAGGCTTAGGATTTGTGTTACAATTGACGACTTAGTTTCCGGGTTAGAAACGAGCATATTTAGGGTTAGAGTTATGGTGAGAATTCGTTATAGTGAGTGGTAGAGTTTTTTTCGTAGAATCGAGGTTTAGTGTTAGGCTTACTGTGAGGATTGCATTTTGGTTAGAATAGAGTGCATTTAGGCTTAGGGTTAGTGTTAAAATTGACGACTTAGTGTTAGGGTTAGAAACGAGCACATTTAGGGTTAGAGTTATGTAAGAAAGTTAGTAGTAGAGTTTTTTTCGTAGAATCGAGGTTTAGTGTTAGGCTTACTGTCAGGATTGCATTTTGGTTAGAATAGAGAGCATTTAGGCTTAGGGTTAGTGTTAAAATTGACGACTTAGTTTTCGGGTTAGAAACGAGCACATTTAGGGTTAGAGTTATGTGAGAATACGTTATAGTTAGTAGTAGAGTTTCTTTTCGGAGATTCGAGGTTTAGTGCTAGGCTTAGTGTCAGGGTTGCATTTTCGTTAGAAAAGAGTGCATTTAGCCTTAGGGTTTGTGTTAAAATTGACGATTTAGTTTTAGGGGTAGAAACGAGCACATTTAGGGTTAGAGTTATGTGAGAATTCGTTATAGTTAGTAGTAGTATTTTTTCGTAGAATCAAGGTTTAGTGTTAGGTTTACTGTCAGGATTGCATTTTGGTTAGAATAGAGTGCATTTAGGCTCAGGGTTAGTGTTAAAATTGACGACCTAGTGTTAGGGTTAGAAACGAGCACATTTAGGGTTAGAGTTATGTGAGAATACGTTATAGTTAGTACTAGAGTTTGTTTTCGGAGAATCGAGGTTTAGTGCTAAGCTTAGTGTCAGGATTGCATTTTCGTTAGAAAAGAGTGCATTTAGGCTAAGGGTTTGTGTTAAAATTCACGACTTAGTGTTAGGGTTAGAAACGAGCACAATTAGGGTTAGAGTTATGTGAGAATACGTTATAGTTAGTAGTAGAGTTTGTTTTCTTAGAATCGAGGTTTAGTGCGAGGCTTAGTGTCAGGATTGCATTTTCGTTAGAAAAGAGTGCATTTAGGCTTAGGGTTTGTGTTAAAATTGACGACTTAGTTTTCGGGTTAGAAACGAGCATATTTAGGGTTAGAGTTATGGTGAGAATTCGTTATAGTTAGTAGTAGAGTTTTTTTCGTAGAACCGAGGTTTAGAGTTAGGCTTGCTGTCAGGATTGCATTTTGGTTAGAATAGAGTGCATTTAGGCTTAGGGTTAGTGTTAAAATTGACGACCTAGTGTTAGGGTTAGAAACGAGCACATTTAGGGTTAGAGTTATGTGAGAAAGTTAGTAGTAGAGTTTTTTTCGTAGAATCGAGGTTTAGTGTTAGGCTTACTGTCAGAATTGCATTTTGGTTAGAATAGAGAGCATTTAGGCTTAGGGTTAGTGTTAAAATTGACGACTTAGTTTTCGGGTTAGAAACGAGCACATTTAGGGTTAGAGTTATGTGAGAATACCTTATAGTTAGTAGTAGAGTTTGTTTTCTTAGAATCGAGGTTTAGTACGAGGCTTAGTGTCAGGATTGCATTTTAGTTAGAAAAGAGTGCATTTAGGCTTAGGGTTTGTGTTAAAATTGACGACCTAGTGTTAGGGTTAGAAACGAGCATATTTAGGGTTAGAGTTATGGTGAGAATTCGTTATAGTTAGTAGTAGAGGTTGTTTTCGTAGAATCGAGGTTTAGTGTTAGGCTTACTGTCAGGATTGCATTTTGGTTAGAATAGAGTGCATTTAGGCTTAGGGTTAGTGTTAAAATTGACGACTTAGTGTTAGGGTTAGAAACGAGCACATTTAGGGTTAGAGTTATGTGAGAAAGTTAGTAGTAGAGTTTTTTTCGTAGAATCGAGGTTTAGTGTTAGGCTTACTGTCAGGATTGCATTTTGGTTAGAATAGAGAGCATTTAGGCTTAGGGTTACTGTTAAAATTGACGACCTAGTGTTAGGGTTAGAAACGAGCACATTTAGGGTTAGAGTTATGTGAGAATACGTTATAGTTAGTAGTAGAGTTTCTTTTCGGAGATTCGAGGTTTAGTGCTAGGCTTAGTGTCAGGGTTGCATTTTCGTTAGAAAAGAGTGCATTTAGACTTAGGGTTTGTGTTAAAATTGACGACTTAGTGTTAGTGTTAGAAACGAGCACATTTAGGGTTAGAGTTATGTGAGAATTCGTTATAGTTAGTAGTAGAGTTTTTTTTCGTAGAATCGAGGTTTAGGGTTAGGCTTAGTGTCAGGATTTCATTTTGGTTAGAATAGAGTGCATTTAAGCTTAGGGTTAGTGTTGAAATTGACGACTTAGTTTTCGGGTTAGAAACGAGCACATTTAGGGTTAGAGTTATGTGAGAAAGTTAGTAGAGTTTTTTTTGTAGAATCGAGGTTTAAGGTTAGGCTTAGTGTCAGGATTGCATTTTGGTTAGAATAGAGTGCATTTAGGCTTAGGGTTAGTGTTAAAATTGACGACCTAGTGTTAGGGTTAGAAACGAGCACATTTAGGGTTAGAGTTATGTGAGAATACGTTACAGTTAGTACTAGAGTTTGTTTTCGGAGAATCGAGGTTTAGTGCTAAGCTTAGTGTCAGGATTGCATTTTCGTTAGAAAAGAGTGCATTTAGGCTAAGGGTTTGTGTTAAAATTCACGACTTAGTGTTAGGGTTAGAAACGAGCACAATTAGGGTTAGAGTTATGTGAGAATACGTTATAGTTAGTAGTAGAGTTTGTTTTCTTAGAATCGAGGTTTAGTGCGAGGCTTAGTGTCAGGATTGCATTTTCGTTAGAAAAGAGTGCATTTAGGCTTAGGGTTTGTGTTAAAATTGACGACTTAGTTTTCGGGTTAGAAACGAGCACATTTAGGGTTAGAGTTATGGTGAGAATTCGTTACAGTTAGTAGTAGAGTTTTTTTCGTAGAATCGAGGTTTAGAGTTAGGCTTGCTGTCAGGATTGCATTTTGGTTAGAATAGAGTGCATTTAGGCTTAGGTTTAGTGTTAAAATTGACGACGTAGTGTTAGGGTTAGAAACGAGCACATTTAGGGTTAGAGTTATGTGAGAAAGTTAGTAGTAGAGTTTTTTTCGTAGAATCGAGGTTTAGTGTTAGGCTTACTGTCAGGATTGAATTTTGGTTAGAATAGAGAGCATTTAGGCTTAGGGTTAGTGTTAAAATTGACGACCTAGTTTTAGGGTTAGAAACGAGCACATTTACGGTTAGAGTTATGTGAGAATTCGTTATAGTTAGTAGTAGATTTTTTTCGTAGAATCGAGGTTTGTGGTGAGGCTAAGTGTCAGGATTGCATTTTGGTTAGAATAGAGTGCATTTAGGCTTAGGGTTAGTGTTAAAATTGACGACCTAGTGTTAGGGTTAGAAACGAGCACATTTAGGGTTAGAGTTATGTGAGAAAGTTAGTAGTAGAGTTTTTTTCGTAGAATCGAGGTTTAGTGTTAGGCTTACTGTCAGGATTGCATTTTGGTTAGAATAGAGAGCATTTAGGCTTAGGGTTAGTGTTAAAATTGACGACTTAGTTTTCGGGTTAGAAACGAGCACATTTAGGGTTAGAGTTATGTGAGAATACCTTATAGTTAGTAGTAGAGTTTGTTTTCTTAGAATCGAGGTTTAGTGCGAGGCTTAGTGTCAGGATTGCATTTTCGTTAGAAAAGAATGCATTTAGGCTTAGGATTTGTGTTACAATTGACGACTTAGTTTTCGGGTTAGAAACGAGCATATTTAGGGTTAGAGTTATGGTGAGAATTCGTTATAGTTAGTACTAGAGGTTGTTTCATAGAATCGAGGTTTAGTGTTAGGCTTACTGTCAGGATTGCATTTTGGTTAGAATAGAGTGCATTTAGGCTTAGGGTTAGTGTTAAAATTGACGACTTAGTGTTAGGGTTAGAAACGAGCACATTTAGGGTTAGAGTTATGTGAGAAAGTTAGTAGTAGAGTTTTTTTCGTAGAATCGAGGTTTAGTGTTAGGCTTACTGTCAGGATTGCATTTTGGTTAGAATAGAGAGCATTTAGGCTTAGGGTTAGTGTTAAAATTGACGACTTAGTTTTCGGGTTAGAAACGAGCACATTTAGGGTTAGAGTTATGTGAGAATACGTTATAGTTAGTAGTAGAGTTTCTTTTCGGAGATTCGAGGTTTAGTGCTAGGCTTAGTGTCAGGGTTGCATTTTCGTTAGAAAAGAGTGCATTTAGACTTAGGGTTTGTGTTAAAATTGACGACTTAGTTTTCGGGTAAGAAACGAGCACATTTAGGGTTAGAGTTATGTGAGAATTCGTTATAGTTAGTAGTAGAGTTTTTTTCGTAGAATCGAGGTTTAGGGTTAGGCTTAGTGTCAGGATTTCATTTTGGTTAGAATAGAGTGCATTTAGGCTTAGGGTTAGTGTTGAAATTGACGACTTAGTTTTCGGGTTAGAAACGAGCACATTTAGGGTTAGAGTTATGTGAGAAAGTTAGTAGAGTTTTTTTTGTAGAATCGAGGTTTAAGGTTAGGCTTAGTGTCAGGATTGCATTTTGGTTAGAATAGAGTGCATTTAGGCTTAGGGTTTGTGTTAATATTGACGACCTAGTGTTAGGGTTAGCAACGAGCACATTTAGGGTTAGAGTTATGTGAGAAAGTTAGTAGTAGAGTTTTTTTCGTAGAATCGAGGTTTAGGGTTAGGCTTAGTGTCAGGATTGCATTTTGGTTAGAATAGAGTGCATTTAGGCTTAGGGTTAGTGTTGAAATTGACGACTTAGTTTTCGGGTTAGAAACGAGGACATTTAGGGTTAGAGTTATGGTGAGAATTCGTGATAGTTAGTAGTAGAGTTTTTTTCGTAGAATCGAGATTTAGTATTAGGCTTGCTGTCAGAATTGCATTTTGGTAAGAATAGATTGCATTTAGGCTTAGGGTTAGTGTTAAAATTGACGACCTAGTGTTAGGGTTAGAAACGAGCACATTTAGGGTTAGAGTTATGTGAGAATATGTTATAGTTAGTACTAGAGTCTGTTTTCGTAGAATCGGGGTTTAGTGCTAGGCTTAGTGTCAGGATTGCATTTTCGTTAGAAAAGAATGCATTTAGGCTTAGGGTTTGTGTTAAAATTGACGACCCAGTGTTAGGGTTAGAAACGAGCACATTTAGGGTTAGAGTTATGTGAGAAAGTTAGTAGTAGAGTTTTTTTCGAAGAATCGAGGTTTAGTGTTAGGCTTACTGTCAGGATTGCATTTTGGTTAGAATAGAGTGCATTTAGGCTTAGGGTTAGTGTTAAAATTGACGACTTAGTTTTAGGGTTAGAAACGAGCACATTTAGGTTTAGAGTTATGTGAGAATACGTTATAGTTAGTAGTAGAGTTTCTTTTCGTAGAATCGAGGTTTGGTGGTAGGCTTAGTGCCAGGGTTGCATTTTCGTTAGAAAAGAGTGCATTTAGACTTAGGGTTTGTGTTGAAATTGACGATTTAGTGTTAGGGTTAGAAACGAGCACATTTAGGGTTAGAGTTATGTGAGAAAGTTAGTAGTAGAGTTTTTTTCGTAGAATAGAGGTTTAGTGTTAGGCTTAGTGTCAGCATTGCATTTTGGTTAGAATAGAGTGCATTTAGGCTTAGGATTAGTGTTAAAATTGACGACTTAGTGTAAGGGTGAGAAACGAGCACATTTAGGGTTAGAGTTATGTGAGAATTCCTTATAGTTAGTAGTAGAGTTTTTTTTCGTAGAATCGAGGTTTAAGTTTAGGCTTAGTGTCAGGATTGCATTTTGGTTACAATAGAGTGCATTTAGGCTCAGGGTTAGTGTTGAAATTGGAGACTTAGTGTTAGGATTAGAAACGAGCACATTTAGGATTAGAGATATGTGAGAATACGTTATAGTTAGTACTAGAGTTTGTTTTCGTACAATCGAGGTTTAGTGCTAAGCTTAGTGTCAGGATTGCATTTTCGTTAGAAAAGAGTGCATTTAGGCTTAGGGTTTCTGTTGAAATTGACGATTTAGTGTTAGGGTTATAAACGAGCACATTTAGGGTTAGAGTTATGTGAGAAAGTTAGTAGTAGAGTTTATTTCATAGAATCGAGGTTTAGTGTTAGGCTTACTGTCAGGATTGCATTTTGGTTAGAATAGGAGTGCATTTAGGCTTAGCGTTAGTGTTAAAATTGACGACTTAGTGTTAGGGTTAGAAACGAGCACATTTAGGGTTAGAGATATGGTGAGAATTTGTTATAGTTAGTGGTAGATTTTTTTCGTAGAATCGAGGTTTATGGTTAGGCTTAGTGTCAGGATTGCATTTTGGTTAGAATAGAGTGCATTTAGGCTTAGGGTTTGTGTTAAAATTGACGACCTAGTGTTAGGGTTAGAAACGAGCACATTTTGGGTTAGAGTTATGTGAGAATACGTTATAGTTAGTAGTAGAGTTTGTTTTCGTAGAATCGAGGTTTAGTGCTAGGATTAGTGTCAGGATTGCATTTTCATTAGAAAAGAGTACTTTTAGGCTTAGGGTTTGTGTTAAAATTGACGACTTAGTGTTAGGGTTAGAAACGAGCACATTTAGGGTTAGAGTTATGTGAGAATTCGTTATAGTTAGTAGTAGAGTTTTTTTCGTAGAATCGAGGTTTAGGGTTAGGCTTACTGTCAGGATTGCATTTTGGTTAGAATCGAGTGCATTTCGGCTTAGGGTTAGGGTTAAAATTGACGACCTAGTGTTAGGGTTATAAACGAGCACATTTAGGGTTAGAGTTATGTGAGAAAGTTAGTAGTAGAGTTTATTTCATAGAATCGAGGTTTAGTGTTAGGCTTACTGTCAGGATTGCATTTTGGTTAGAATAGAGTGCATTTAGGCTTAGGGTAAGTGTTAAAATTGACGACTTAGTGTTAGGGTTAGAAACGAGCACATTTAGGGTTAGAGATATGGTGAGAATTTGTTATAGTTAGTGGTAGAGTTTTTTTTCGTAGAATCGAGGTTTATGGTTAGGCTTAGTGTCAGGATTGCATTTTGGTTAGAATAGAGTGCATTTAGGCTTAGGGTTTGTGTTAAAATTGACGACCTAGTGGTAGGGTTAGAAACGAGCACATTTTGGGTTAGAGTTATGTGAGAATACGTTATAGTTAGTAGTACAGTTTGTTTTCGTAGAATCGAGGTTTAGTGCTAGGCTTAGTGTCAGGATTGCATTTTCGTTAGAAAATAGTACTTTTAGGCTTCGGGTTTGTGTTAAAATTGTCGACTTAGTGTTAGGGTTAGAAATGAGCACATTTAGGGTTAGAGTTATGTGAGAATTCGTTATAGTTAGTAGTAGAGTTTTTTTCGTAGAATCGAGGTTTAGTGTTGGGCTTACTGTCAGGATTGCATTTTGGTTAGAATAGAGTGCATTTAGGCTTAGGATTAGTGTTAAAATTGACGACTGAGTGTTAGCGTTAGAAAGGAGCACATTTAGGGTTAGAGTTATGTGAGAAAGTTAGTAGTAGAGTTTTTTTCGTAGAATCGAGGTTTAAGTTTAGGCTTAGTGTCAGGATTGCATTTTGGTTAGAATAGAGTGCATTTAGGCTTAGGGTTAGTGTTAAAATTGACGACTTAGTGTTAGGGTTAGAAACGAGCACATTTAGGCTTAGAGTTATGTGAGAATACGTTATAGTTAGTAGTACAGTTGGTTTTCATAGAATCGAGGTTTAGTGCTAGGCTTAGTGTCAGGATTGCATTTTGGTTAGAATAGAGTGCATTTAGGCTTAGGGTTTGTGTTAAAATTGACGACTTAGTTTTCGGGTTAGAAACGAGCACATTTAGGGTTAGAGTTATAGGGAGAATTCGTTATAGTTAGTATTAGAGTTTTTTTCGTAGAATCGAGGTTTAGTGTTAGGCTTATTGTCACGATTGCATTTTGGGTAGAATCGAGTGCATTTAGGCTTAGGGTTAGTGTTAAAATTGACGACCTAGTGTTAGGGTTATAAACGAGCACATTTAGGGTTAGAGTTATGTGAGAAAGTTAGTAGTAGAGTTTATTTCATAGAATCGAGGTTTAGTGCTAGGCTTACTGTCAGGATTGCATTTTGGTTAGAATAGAGTGCATTTAGGCTTAGGGTTAGTGTTAAAATTGATGACTTAGTGTTAGGGTTAGAAACGAGCACATTTAGGGTTAGAGATATGGTGAGAATTTGTTATAGTTAGTGGTAGAGTTTTTTTTCGTAGAATCGAGGTTTATGGTTAGGCTTAGTGTCAGGATTGCATTTTGGTTAGAATAGAGTGCATTTAGGCTAAGGGTTTGTGTTAAAATTGACGACTTAGTTTTAGGGTTAGAAACGAGCACATTTAGGGTTAGAGTTATGTGAGAATACGTTATAGTTAGTAGTAGAGTTTGTTTTCGTAGAATCGAGGTTTAGTGCTAGACTTAGTGTCAGGATTGCATTTTAGTTAGAAAAGAGTGCATTTAGGCTTAGGGTTTGTGTTAAAATTGACGACCTAGTGTTAGGGTTAGAAACGAGCACATTTTGGGTTAGAGTTAAGTGAGAATACGTTATAATTAGTAGTAGAATTTGTTTTCGTAGAATCGAGGTTTAGTGCTAGGCTTAGTGTCAGGATTGCATTTTCATTAGAAAAGAGTACTTTTAGGCTTAGGGTTTGTGTTAAAATTGACGACTTAGTGTTAGGGTTAGAAACGAGCACATTTAGGGTTAGAGTTATGTGAGAAAGTTAGTAGTATAGTTTATTTCATAGAATCGAGGTTTCGTGTTAGGCTTACTGTCAGGATTGCATTTTGGTTAGAATCGAGTGCATTTCGGCTTAGGGTTAGGGTTAAAATTGACGACCTAGTGTTAGGGTTATAAACGAGCACATTTAGGGTTAGAGTTATGTGAGAAAGTTAGTAGTAGAGTTTATTTCATAGAATCGAGGTTTAGGGTTAGGCTTACTGTCAGGATTGCATTTTGGTTAGAATAGAGTGCATTTAGGCTTAGGGTTAGTGTTAAAATTGACGACTTAGTGTTAGGGTTAGAAACGAGCACATTTAGGGTTAGAGATATGGTGAGAATTTGTTATAGTTAGTGGTAGAGTTTTTTTTTCGTAGAATCGAGGTTTATGGTTAGGCTTAGTGTCAGGATTGTATTTTGGTTAGAATAGAGTGCATTTAGGCTTAGGGTTTGTGTTAAAATTGACGACCTAGTGTTAGGGTTAGAAACGAGCACATTTTGGGTTAGAGTTATGTGAGAATACGTTATAGTTAGTAGTAGAGTTTGTTTTCGTAGAATCGAGGTTTAGTGCTATTCTTAGTGTCAGGATTGCATTTTCGTTAGAAAAGAGTACTTTTAGGCTTAGGGTTTGTGTTAAAATTGTCGACTTAGTGTTAGGGTTAGAAATGAGCACATTTAGGGTTAGAGTTATGTGAGAATTCGTTATAGTTAGTAGTAGAGTTTTTTTCGTAGAATCGAGGTTTAGGGTTAGGCTTAGTGTCAGGATTGCATTTTGGTTAGAATAGAGTGCATTTAGGCTTAGGGTTAGTGTTGAAATTGACGACTTAGTTTTCGGGTAAGAAACGAGCACATTTAGGGTTAGAGTTATGTGAGAATTCGTTATAGTTAGTAGTAGAGTTTTTTTCGTAGAATCGAGGTTTAGGGTTAGGCTTAGTGTCAGGATTTCATTTTGGTTAGTATAGAGTGCATTTAGGCTTAGGGTTAGTGTTGAAATTGACGACTTAGTTTTCGAGTTAGAAACGAGCACATTTAGGGTTAGAGTTATGTGAGAAAGTTAGTAGAGTTTTTTTTTGTAGAATCGAGGTTTAAGGTTAGGCTTAGTGTCAGGATTGCATTTTGGTTAGAATAGAGTGCATTTAGGCTTAGGGTTTGTGTTAAAATTGACGACCTAGTTGTTAGGGTTAGCAACGAGCACATTTAGGGTTAGAGTTATGTGAGAAAGTTAGTAGTAGAGTTTTTTTCGTAGAATCGAGGTTTAGGGTTAGGCTTAGTGTCAGGATTGCATTTTGGTTAGAATAGAGTGCATTTAGGCTTAGGGTTAGTGTTGAAATTGACGACTTAGTTTTCGGGTTAGAAACGAGCACATTTAGGGTTAGAGTTATGGTGAGAATTCGTGATAGTTAGTAGTAGAGTTTTTTTCGTAGAATCGAGATTTAGTATTAGGCTTGCTGTCAGAATTGCATTTTGGTAAGAATAGAGTGCATTTAGGCTTAGGGTTAGTGTTAAAATTGACGACCTAGTGTTAGGGTTAGAAACGAGCACATTTAGGGGTTAGAGTTATGTGAGAATATGTTATAGTTAGTACTAGAGTTTGTTTTCGTAGAATCGGGGGTTTAGTGCTAGGCTTAGTGTCAGGATTGCATTTTCGTTAGAAAAGAATGCATTTAGGCTTAGGGTTTGTGTTAAAATTGACGACCCAGTGTTAGGGTTAGAAACGAGCACATTTAGGGTTAGAGTTATGTGAGAAAGTTAGTAGTAGAGTTTTTTTCGAAGAATCGAGGTTTAGTGTTAGGCTTACTGTCAGGATTGCATTTTGGTTAGAATAGAGTGCATTTAGGCTTAGGGTTAGTGTTAAAATTGACGACTTAGTTTTAGGGTTAGAAACGAGCACATTTAGGGTTAGAGTTATGTGAGAATACGTTATAGTTAGTAGTAGAGTTTTCTTTTCGTAGAATCGAGGTTTGGTGGTAGGCTTAGTGTCAGGGTTGCATTTTCGTTAGAAAAGAGTGCATTTAGACTTAGGGTTTGTGTTGAAATTGACGATTTAGTGTTAGGGTTAGAAACGAGCACATTTAGAGTTAGAGTTATGTGAGAAAGTTAGTAGTAGAGTTTTTTTCGTAGAATAGAGGTTTAGTGTTAGGCTTAGTGTCAGCATTGCATTTTGGTTAGAATAGAGTGCATTTAGGCTTAGTATTAGTGTTAAAATTGACGACTTAGTGTAAGGGTGAGAAACGAGCACATTTAGGGTTAGAGTTATGTGAGAATTCCTTATAGTTAGTAGTAGAGTTTTTTTCGTAGAATCGAGGTTTAAGTTTAGGCTTAGTGTCAGGATTGCATTTTGGTTACAATAGAGTGCATTTAGGCTCAGGGTTAGTGTTGAAATTGGAGACTTAGTGTTAGGATTAGAAACGAGCACATTTAGGATTAGAGATATGTGAGAATACGTTATAGTTAGTACTAGAGTTTGTTTTCGTACAATCGAGGTTTAGTGCTAAGCTTAGTGTCAGGATTGCATTTTCGTTAGAAAAGAGTGCATTTAGGCTTAGGGTTTTTGTTGAAATTGACGACTTAGTGTTAGGGTTATAAACGAGCACATTTAGGGTTAGAGTTATGTGAGAAAGTTAGTAGTATAGTTTATTTCATAGAATCGAGGTTTAGTGTTAGGCTTACTGTCAGGATTGCATTTTGGTTAGAATAGAGTGCATTTAGGCTTAGGGTTAGTGTTTAAAATTGACGACTTAGTGTTAGGGTTAGAAACGAGCACATTTAGGGTTAGAGATATGGTGAGAATTTGTTATAGTTAGTGGTACTGTTTTTTTTCGTAGAATCGAGGTTTATGGTTAGGCTTAGTGTCAGGATTGCATTTTGGTTAGAATAGAGTGCATTTAGGCTTAGGGTTTGTGTTAAAATTGACGACCTAGTGTTAGGGTTAGAAACGAGCACATTTAGGGTTAGAGTTATGTGAGAATACGTTATAGTTAGTAGTAGAGTTTGTTCTCGTAGAATCGAGGTTTAGTGCTAGGCTTAGTGTCAGGATTGCATTTTAGTTAGAAAAGAGTGCATTTAGGCTTAGGGTTTGTGTGTTAAAATTGACGACCTAGTGTTAGGTTTAGAAACGAGCACATTTTGGGTTAGAGTTAAGTGAGAATACGTTATAGTTAGTAGTAGAATTTGTTTTCGTAGAATCGAGGTTTAGTGCTAGGCTTAGTGTCAGGATTGCATTTTCATTAGAAAAGAGTACTTTTAGGCTTAGGGTTTGTGTTAAAATTGACGACTTAGTGTTAGGGTTAGAAACGAGCACATTTAGGGTTAGAGTTATGTGAGAAAGTTAGTAGTATAGTTTATTTCATAGAATCGAGGTTTAGTGTTAGGCTTACTGTCAGGATTGCATTTTGGTTAGAATCGAGTGCATTTAGGCTTAGGGTTAGGGTTTAAAATTGACGACCTAGTGTTAGGGTTATAAACGAGCACATTTAGGGTTAGAGTTATGTGAGAAAGTTAGTAGTAGAGTTTATTTCATAGAATCGAGGTTTAGTGTTAGGCTTACTGTCAGGATTGCATTTTGGTTAGAATAGAGTGCATTTAGGCTTAGGGTTAGTGTTAAAATTGACGACTTAGTGTTAGGGTTAGAAACGAGCACATTTAGGGTTAGAGATATGGTGAGAATTTGTTATAGTTAGTGGTAGAGTTTTTTTTTCGTAGAATCGAGGTTTATGGTTAGGCTTAGTGTCAGGATTGTATTTTGGTTAGAATAGAGTGCATTTAGGCTTAGGGTTTGTGTTAAAATTGACGTCCTAGTGTTAGGGTTAGAAACGAGCACATTTTGGGTTAGAGTTATGTGAGAATACGTTATAGTTAGTAGTAGAGTTTGTTTTCGTAGAATCGAGGTTTAGTGCTATTCTTAGTGTCAGGATTGCATTTTCGTTAGAAAAGAGTACTTTTAGGCTTAGGGTTTGTGTTAAAATTGTCGACTTAGTGTTAGGGTTAGAAAATGAGCACATTTAGGGTTAGAGTTATGTGAGAATTCGTTATAGTTAGTAGTAGAGTTTTTTTCGTAGAATCGAGGTTTAGGGTTAGGCTTAGTGTCAGGATTGCATTTTTGGTTAGAATAGAGTGCATTTAGGCTTAGGGTTAGTGTTGAAATTGACGACTTAGTTTTCGGGTAAGAAACGAGCACATTTAGGGTTAGAGTTATGTGAGAATTCGTTATAGTTAGTAGTAGAGTTTTTTTTCGTAGAATCGAGGTTTAGGGTTAGGCTTAGTGTCAGGATTGCATTTTGGTTAGAATAGAGTGCATTTAGGCTTAGGGTTAGTGTTGAAATTGACGACTTAGTTTTCGGGTTAGAAACGAGCACATTTAGGGTTAGAGTTATGTGAGAAAGTTAGTAGAGTTTTTTTTTGTAGAATCGAGGTTTAAGGTTAGGCTTAGTGTCAGGATTGCATTTTGGTTAGAATAGAGTGCATTTAGGCTTAGGGTTTGTGTTAAAATTGACGACCTAGTGTTAGGGTTAGCAACGAGCACATTTAGGGTTAGAGTTATGTGAGAAATTTAGTAGTAGAGTTTTTTTCGTAGAATCGAGGTTTAGGGTTAGGCTTAATGTCAGGATTGCATTTTGGTTAGAATAGAGTGCATTTAGGCTTAGGGTTAGTGTTGAAATTGACGACTTAGTTTTCGGGTTAGAAACGAGCACATTTAGGGTTAGAGTTATGGTGAGAATTCGTGATAGTTAGTAGTAGAGTTTTTTTCGTAGAATCGAGATTTAGTATTAGGCTTGCTGTCAGAATTGCATTTTGGTAAGAATAGAGTGCATTTAGGCTTAGGGTTTGTGTTAAAATTGACGACTTAGTGTTAGGGTTAGAAACGAGCACATTTAGGGTTAGAGTTATGTGAGAAAGTTAGTAGTATAGTTTATTTCATAGAATCGAGGTTTAGTGTTAGGCTTACTGTCAGGATTGCATTTTGGTTAGAATCGAGTGCATTTAGGCTTAGGGTTAGGGTTAAAATTGACGACCTAGTGTTAGGGTTATAAACGAGCACATTTAGGGTTAGAGTTATGTGAGAAAGTTAGTAGTAGAGTTTATTTCATAGAATCGAGGTTTAGTGTTAGGCTTACTGTCAGGATTGCATTTTGGTTAGAATAGAGTGCATTTAGGCTTAGGGTTAGTGTTAAAATTGACGACTTAGTGTTAGGGTTAGAAACGAGCACATTTAGGGTTAGAGATATGGTGAGAATTTGTTATAGTTAGTGGTAGAGTTTTTTTTTCGTAGAATCGAGGTTTATGGTTAGGCTTAGTGTCAGGATTGTATTTTGGTTAGAATAGAGTGCATTTAGGCTTAGGGTTTGTGTTAAAATTGACGTCCTAGTGTTAGGGTTAGAAACGAGCACATTTTGGGTTAGAGTTATGTGAGAATACGTTATAGTTAGTAGTAGAGTTTGTTTTCGTAGAATCGAGGTTTAGTGCTATTCTTAGTGTCAGGATTGCATTTTCGTTAGAAAAGAGTACTTTTAGGCTTAGGGTTTGTGTTAAAATTGTCGACTTAGTGTTAGGGTTAGAAATGAGCACATTTAGGGTTAGAGTTATGTGAGAATTCGTTATAGTTAGTAGTAGAGTTTTTTTCGTAGAATCGAGGTTTAGGGTTAGGCTTAGTGTCAGGATTGCATTTTGGTTAGAATAGAGTGCATTTAGGCTTAGGGTTAGTGTTGAAATTGACGACTTAGTTTTCGGGTAAGAAACGAGCACATTTAGGGTTAGAGTTATGTGAGAATTCGTTATAGTTAGTAGTAGAGTTTTTTTCGTAGAATCGAGGTTTAGGGTTAGGCTTAGTGTCAGGATTGCATTTTGGTTAGAATAGAGTGCATTTAGGCTTAGGGTTAGTGTTGAAATTGACGACTTAGTTTTCGGGTTAGAAACGAGCACATTTAGGGTTAGAGTTATGTGAGAAAGTTAGTAGAG
>NW_027325246.1:0-62003 GCF_028372415.1 Notamacropus eugenii | reverse complement strand
ATTCGTTAGGGTTACGGTTAGTGTTAGGGTTAGGGGTATGGTAAGAGTGCATTTAGCGGTAGTGGTTGGACCATGGTTAGAATTAAGGCTGGGGTTACTGTTGGTAGAATCGAGGTTTAGGGTTAGGCTCAGGGTCAGGATTGCCTGTTGGGTTAGAATCGAGTGCATTCCGGGTTAGAGTTAGTGATGAGATTGACGATTTACTGTTGAAGTTAAAAACGAGCACATTAGCGTGAAAGTTATGCTTAGAATCTAATGCATTTAGGGTTAGGATTAGGGTTAGGGTTATTAGGGTCAGGGTTTGAATCGAGGGAATTTAAGGATCGTGTTAGTGTTAGAGTTAGGTTTAAGGTTAGCTTTCGTAGAATCGAGGGTTAGGGTTAGGGTTAGGGTTCGGTTTCGGTTTAGAATCAAGCGCATTTTAAGTATAAGGGTTGGGGTAGGCTTACGATTAGAGTGCATTTAGGGGTAGGGGTAGGAGTAGGGTTAGGATAAAGGTTTTGGTTTGTGTTGGTAGAATCGAGGTTTAGGGTTAGGCTCAGGGTCAGGATTGCCTTTTGGGTTAGAATCGAGTGGATTTAGGGTTAGAGTTAGTGTTGAGATTGACGATTTATTATTAGGGTTAGAATCGAGCACATTAGGGTTAGAGTTATGGTTAGAATCCAGTGCATTTAGGGTTAGAGATAGGCTTAGGATAACGGTGAGGGTTAGAATCGAGTGCATTTAAGGATAGTGTTAGGGTTAGAGTTAGGTTAGGGTTTGCTTTCTTAGAATCGACGGTTAGTGTTAGGGTTAGGGTTAGGGTTAGAACCAAGGGCATTTTTAGTGTTAAGGTTAGGGTTAGGGTTAAGGTTAGAGGGCATTCCGGGGCAGGGGTAGGAGTAGTGTTAGGATTAGGGTTAGGGTTTCTGTTGATAGAATCGAGGTTTAGGGTTAGGCTTAGGGACAGAATTGCCTTTTGGGTTAGAGTCGACTGCATTTAGGGTTAGGCTTAGTGTTGAGATTGACGATTTAGTGTTAGGGTTATACTCGAGCACATTAGTGTTAGAGTTGTGGTTAGAATCCAGTGCATTTAGGGTTAGGATTAGGGTTAGGGTTAGGGTTATGTTTAGGGTGAGGTTTAGAATCGAGTGCATTTAAGGATAGTGGTAGGGTTAGAGTTAGGTATAGGGTTAGCTTTCGTAGAATCGAGGGTTAGTGTTAGGGTTAGGGTTAGGGTTAGGATTACGGTTAGAATCAAGTGCATTTTTAGTGTTAGGGTTGAGGTTAGGGTTAGGGTTTGAGTGCATTTAGGGGTAGGGGAGGAGTTGGGTTAGGATTAGGGTTAGGGTTTGTGTTGGTAGAATCGAGGTTTGGGGTTAGGCTTAGGGTCAGGAAGGGCTTTTGGGTTAGAGTCGAGTGCATTTAGGGTTAGGCTTAGTGTTGAGTTTGACAATTTAGTGTTAGGGTTATAATCGACACATTAGGGTTAGAGTTATGGTTAGAATCCAGTGCATTTAGGGTTAGGATTAGGGTTAGGGTTAGGGATATGTTCAGGGTGAGGGTTAGAATCGAGTGCATTTAAGGATAGTGTTAGGGTTAGAGTTAGGTATAGGGTTAGCTTTCGTAGAATCGAGGGTTAGTGTTAGGGTTGGGGTTAGGGTTAGGATTACGGTTAGAATCAAGTGCATTTTTAGTGTTAGGGTTGAGGTTAGGGTTAGGATTTTAGTGCATATAGGGGTAGGGGAGGAGTTGGGTTAGGATTAGGGTTAGGGTTTGTGTTGGTAGAATCGAGGTTTGGGGTTAGGCTTAGGGTCAGGAGAGCATTTTGGGTCATAACTCAGAGCATTTCGGCTTAGGGTTAGTGTTGCAATTGATGATTTAGTTTTAGCGTTAGAATCAAGCACATTTAGGGATAGAGTTATGGTTAGAATTCGTTAGGGTTACGGTTAGTGTTAGGGTTAGGGGTATGGTAAGAGTGCATTTAGCGGTAGTGGTTGGACCATGGTTAGAATTAAGGCTGGGGTTACTGTTGGTAGAATCGAGGTTTAGGGTTAGGCTCAGGGTCAGGATTGCCTGTTGGGTTAGAATCGAGTGCATTCCGGGTTAGAGTTAGTGATGAGATTGACGATTTACTGTTGAAGTTAAAAACGAGCACATTAGCGTGAAAGTTATGCTTAGAATCTAATGCATTTAGGGTTAGGATTAGGGTTAGGGTTATTAGGGTCAGGGTTTGAATCGAGGGAATTTAAGGATCGTGTTAGTGTTAGAGTTAGGTTTAAGGTTAGCTTTCGTAGAATCGAGGGTTAGGGTTAGGGTTAGGGTTCGGTTTCGGTTTAGAATCAAGCGCATTTTAAGTATAAGGGTTGGGGTAGGCTTACGATTAGAGTGCATTTAGGGGTAGGGGTAGGAGTAGGGTTAGGATAAAGGTTTTGGTTTGTGTTGGTAGAATCGAGGTTTAGGGTTAGGCTCAGGGTCAGGATTGCCTTTTGGGTTAGAATCGAGTGGATTTAGGGTTAGAGTTAGTGTTGAGATTGACGATTTATTATTAGGGTTAGAATCGAGCACATTAGGGTTAGAGTTATGGTTAGAATCCAGTGCATTTAGGGTTAGAGATAGGCTTAGGATAACGGTGAGGGTTAGAATCGAGTGCATTTAAGGATAGTGTTAGGGTTAGAGTTAGGTTAGGGGGTTTGCTTTCTTAGAATCGACGGTTAGTGTTAGGGTTAGGGTTAGGGTTAGAACCAAGGGCATTTTTAGTGTTAAGGTTAGGGTTAGGGTTAAGGTTAGAGGGCATTCCGGGGCAGGGGTAGGAGTAGTGTTAGGATTAGGGTTAGGGTTTCTGTTGATAGAATCGAGGTTTAGGGTTAGGCTTAGGGACAGAATTGCCTTTTGGGTTAGAGTCGACTGCATTTAGGGTTAGGCTTAGTGTTGAGATTGACGATTTAGTGTTAGGGTTATACTCGAGCACATTAGTGTTAGAGTTGTGGTTAGAATCCAGTGCATTTAGGGTTAGGATTAGGGTTAGGGTTAGGGTTATGTTTAGGGTGAGGTTTAGAATCGAGTGCATTTAAGGATAGTGGTAGGGTTAGAGTTAGGTATAGGGTTAGCTTTCGTAGAATCGAGGGTTAGTGTTAGGGTTAGGGTTAGGGTTAGGATTACGGTTAGAATCAAGTGCATTTTTAGTGTTAGGGTTGAGGTTAGGGTTAGGGTTTGAGTGCATTTAGGGGTAGGGGAGGAGTTGGGTTAGGATTAGGGTTAGGGTTTGTGTTGGTAGAATCGAGGTTTGGGGTTAGGCTTAGGGTCAGGAAGGGCTTTTGGGTTAGAGTCGAGTGCATTTAGGGTTAGGCTTAGTGTTGAGTTTGACAATTTAGTGTTAGGGTTATAATCGACACATTAGGGTTAGAGTTATGGTTAGAATCCAGTGCATTTAGGGTTAGGATTAGGGTTAGGGTTAGGGATATGTTCAGGGTGAGGGTTAGAATCGAGTGCATTTAAGGATAGTGTTAGGGTTAGAGTTAGGTATAGGGTTAGCTTTCGTAGAATCGAGGGTTAGTGTTAGGGTTAGGGTTAGGGTTAGGATTACGGTTAGAATCAAGTGCATTTTTAGTGTTAGGGTTGAGGTTAGGGTTAGGATTTTAGTGCATATAGGGGTAGGGGAGGAGTTGGGTTAGGATTAGGGTTAGGGTTTGTGTTGGTAGAATCGAGGTTTGGGGTTAGGCTTAGGGTCAGGAGAGCATTTTGGGTCATAACTCAGAGCATTTCGGCTTAGGGTTAGTGTTGCAATTGATGATTTAGTTTTAGCGTTAGAATCAAGCACATTTAGGGATAGAGTTATGGTTAGAATTCGTTAGGGTTACGGTTAGTGTTAGGGTTAGGGGTATGGTAAGAGTGCATTTAGCGGTAGTGGTTGGACCATGGTTAGAATTAAGGCTGGGGTTACTGTTGGTAGAATCGAGGTTTAGGGTTAGGCTCAGGGTCAGGATTGCCTGTTGGGTTAGAATCGAGTGCATTCCGGGTTAGAGTTAGTGATGAGATTGACGATTTACTGTTGAAGTTAAAAACGAGCACATTAGCGTGAAAGTTATGCTTAGAATCTAATGCATTTAGGGTTAGGATTAGGGTTAGGGTTATTAGGGTCAGGGTTTGAATCGAGGGAATTTAAGGATCGTCTTAGTGTTAGAGTTAGGTTTAAGGTTAGCTTTCGTAGAATCGAGGGTTAGGGTTAGGGTTAGGGTTCGGTTTCGGTTTAGAATCAAGCGCATTTTAAGTACAAGGGTTGGGGTAGGCTTACGATTAGAGTGCATTTAGGGGTAGGGGTAGGAGTAGGGTTAGGATAAAGGTTTTGGTTTGTGTTGGTAGAATCGAGGTTTAGGGTTAGGCTCAGGGTCAGGATTGCCTTTTGGGTTAGAATCGAGTGGATTTAGGGTTAGAGTTAGTGTTGAGATTGACGATTTATTATTAGGGTTAGAATCGAGCACATTAGGGTTAGAGTTATGGTTAGAATCCAGTGCATTTAGGGTTAGAGATAGGCTTAGGATAACGGTGAGGGTTAGAATGGAGTGCATTTAAGGATAGTGTTAGGGTTAGAGTTAGGTTAGGGTTTGCTTTCTTAGAATCGACGGTTAGTGTTAGGGTTAGGGTTAGGGTTAGAACCAAGGGCATTTTTAGTGTTAAGGTTAGGGTTAGGGTTAAGGTTAGAGGGCATTCCGGGGCAGGGGTAGGAGTAGTGTTAGGATTAGGGTTAGGGTTTCTGTTGATAGAATCGAGGTTTAGGGTTAGGCTTAGGGACAGAATTGCCTTTTGGGTTAGAGTCGACTGCATTTAGGGTTAGGCTTAGTGTTGAGATTGACGATTTAGTGTTAGGGTTATACTCGAGCACATTAGTGTTAGAGTTGTGGTTAGAATCCAGTGCATTTAGGGTTAGGATTAGGGTTAGGGTTAGGGTTATGTTTAGGGTGAGGTTTAGAATCGAGTGCATTTAAGGATAGTGGTAGGGTTAGAGTTAGGTATAGGGTTAGCTTTCGTAGAATCGAGGGTTAGTGTTAGGGTTAGGGTTAGGGTTAGGATTACGGTTAGAATCAAGTGCATTTTTAGTGTTAGGGTTGAGGTTAGGGTTAGGGTTTGAGTGCATTTAGGGGTAGGGGAGGAGTTGGGTTAGGATTAGGGTTAGGGTTTCTGTTGGTAGAATGGAGGTTTGGGGTTAGGCTTAGGGTCAGGAAGGGCTTTTGGGTTAGAGTCGAGTGCATTTAGGGTTAGGCTTAGTGTTGAGTTTGACAATTTAGTGTTAGGGTTATAATCGACACATTAGGGTTAGAGTTATGGTTAGAATCCAGTGCATTTAGGGTTAGGATTAGGGTTAGGGTTAGGGATATGTTCAGGGTGAGGGTTAGAATCGAGTGCATTTAAGGATAGTGTTAGGGTTAGAGTTAGGTATAGGGTTAGCTTTCGTAGAATCGAGGGTTAGTGTTAGGGTTGGGGTTAGGGTTAGGATTACGGTTAGAATCAAGTGCATTTTTAGTGTTAGGGTTGAGGTTAGGGTTAGGATTTTAGTGCATATAGGGGTAGGGGAGGAGTTGGGTTAGGATTAGGGTTAGGGTTTGTGTTGGTAGAATCGAGGTTTGGGGTTAGGCTTAGGGTCAGGAGAGCATTTTGGGTCATAACTCAGAGCATTTCGGCTTAGGGTTAGTGTTGCAATTGATGATTTAGTTTTAGCGTTAGAATCAAGCACATTTAGGGATAGAGTTATGGTTAGAATTCGTTAGGGTTACGGTTAGTGTTAGGGTTAGGGGTATGGTAAGAGTGCATTTAGCGGTAGTGGTTGGACCATGGTTAGAATTAAGGCTGGGGTTACTGTTGGTAGAATCGAGGTTTAGGGTTAGGCTCAGGGTCAGGATTGCCTGTTGGGTTAGAATCGAGTGCATTCCGGGTTAGAGTTAGTGATGAGATTGACGATTTACTGTTGAAGTTAAAAACGAGCACATTAGCGTGAAAGTTATGCTTAGAATCTAATGCATTTAGGGTTAGGATTAGGGTTAGGGTTATTAGGGTCAGGGTTTGAATCGAGGGAATTTAAGGATCGTCTTAGTGTTAGAGTTAGGTTTAAGGTTAGCTTTCGTAGAATCGAGGGTTAGGGTTAGGGTTAGGGTTCGGTTTCGGTTTAGAATCAAGCGCATTTTAAGTACAAGGGTTGGGGTAGGCTTACGATTAGAGTGCATTTAGGGGTAGGGGTAGGAGTAGGGTTAGGATAAAGGTTTTGGTTTGTGTTGGTAGAATCGAGGTTTAGGGTTAGGCTCAGGGTCAGGATTGCCTTTTGGGTTAGAATCGAGTGGATTTAGGGTTAGAGTTAGTGTTGAGATTGACGATTTATTATTAGGGTTAGAATCGAGCACATTAGGGTTAGAGTTATGGTTAGAATCCAGTGCATTTAGGGTTAGAGATAGGCTTAGGATAACGGTGAGGGTTAGAATCGAGTGCATTTAAGGATAGTGTTAGGGTTAGAGTTAGGTTAGGGTTTGCTTTCTTAGAATCGACGGTTAGTGTTAGGGTTAGGGTTAGGGTTAGAACCAAGGGCATTTTTAGTGTTAAGGTTAGGGTTAGGGTTAAGGTTAGAGGGCATTCCGGGGCAGGGGTAGGAGTAGTGTTAGGATTAGGGTTAGGGTTTCTGTTGATAGAATCGAGGTTTAGGGTTAGGCTTAGGGACAGAATTGCCTTTTGGGTTAGAGTCGACTGCATTTAGGGTTAGGCTTAGTGTTGAGATTGACGATTTAGTGTTAGGGTTATACTCGAGCACATTAGTGTTAGAGTTGTGGTTAGAATCCAGTGCATTTAGGGTTAGGATTAGGGTTAGGGTTAGGGTTATGTTTAGGGTGAGGTTTAGAATCGAGTGCATTTAAGGATAGTGGTAGGGTTAGAGTTAGGTATAGGGTTAGCTTTCCTAGAATCGAGGGTTAGTGTTAGGGTTAGGGTTAGGGTTAGGATTACGGTTAGAATCAAGTGCATTTTTAGTGTTAGGGTTGAGGTTAGGGTTAGGGTTTGAGTGCATTTAGGGGTAGGGGAGGAGTGTTGGGTTAGGATTAGGGTTAGGGTTTGTGTTGGTAGAATCGAGGTTTTGGGTTAGGCTTAGGGTCAGGAAGGGCTTTTGGGTTAGAGTCGAGTGCATTTAGGGTTAGGCTTAGTGTTGAGTTTGACAATTTAGTGTTAGGGTTATAATCGACACATTAGGGTTAGAGTTATGGTTAGAATCCAGTGCATTTAGGGTTAGGATTAGGGTTAGGGTTAGGGATATGTTCAGGGTGAGGGTTAGAATCGAGTGCATTTAAGGATAGTGTTAGGGTTAGAGTTAGGTATAGGGTTAGCTTTCGTAGAATCGAGGGTTAGTGTTAGGGTTGGGGTTAGGGTTAGGATTGCGGTTAGAATCAAGTGCATTTTTAGTGTTAGGGTTGAGGTTAGGGTTAGGATTTTAGTGCACATAGGGGTAGGGGAGGAGTTGGGTTAGGATTAGGGTTAGGGTTTGTGTTGGTAGAATCGAGGTTTGGGGTTAGGCTTAGGGTCAGGAGAGCATTTTGGGTCATAACTCAGAGCATTTCGGCTTAGGGTTAGTGTTGCAATTGATGATTTAGTTTTAGCGTTAGAATCAAGCACATTTAGGGATAGAGTTATGGTTAGAATTCGTTAGGGTTACGGTTAGTGTTAGGGTTAGGGGTATGGTAAGAGTGCATTTAGCGGTAGTGGTTGGACCATGGTTAGAATTAAGGCTGGGGTTACTGTTGGTAGAATCGAGGTTTAGGGTTAGGCTCAGGGTCCGGATTGCCTGTTGGGTTAGAATCGAGTGCATTCCGGGTTAGAGTTAGTGATGAGATTGACGATTTACTGTTGAAGTTAAAAACGAGCACATTAGCGTGAAAGTTATGCTTAGAATCTAATGCATTTAGGGTTAGGATTAGGGTTAGGGTTATTAGGGTCAGGGTTTGAATCGAGGGAATTTAAGGATCGTGTTAGTGTTAGAGTTAGGTTTAAGGTTAGCTTTCGTAGAATCGAGGGTTAGGGTTAGGGTTAGGGTTCGGTTTCGGTTTAGAATCAAGCGCATTTTAAGTATAAGGGTTGGGGTAGGCTTACGATTAGAGTGCATTTAGGGGTAGGGGTAGGAGTAGGGTTAGGATAAAGGTTTTGGTTTGTGTTGGTAGAATCGAGGTTTAGGGTTAGGCTCAGGGTCAGGATTGCCTTTTGGGTTAGAATCGAGTGGATTTAGGGTTAGAGTTAGTGTTGAGATTGACGATTTATTATTAGGGTTAGAATCGAGCACATTAGGGTTAGAGTTATGGTTAGAATCCAGTGCATTTAGGGTTAGAGATAGGCTTAGGATAACGGTGAGGGTTAGAATCGAGTGCATTTAAGGATAGTGTTAGGGTTAGAGTTAGGTTAGGGTTTGCTTTCTTAGAATCGACGGTTAGTGTTAGGGTTAGGGTTAGGGTTAGAACCAAGGGCATTTTTAGTGTTAAGGTTAGGGTTAGGGTTAAGGTTAGAGGGCATTCCGGGGCAGGGGTAGGAGTAGTGTTAGGATTAGGGTTAGGGTTTCTGTTGATAGAATCGAGGTTTAGGGTTAGGCTTAGGGACAGAATTGCCTTTTGGGTTAGAGTCGACTGCATTTAGGGTTAGGCTTAGTGTTGAGATTGACGATTTAGTGTTAGGGTTATACTCGAGCACATTAGTGTTAGAGTTGTGGTTAGAATCCAGTGCATTTAGGGTTAGGATTAGGGTTAGGGTTAGGGTTATGTTTAGGGTGAGGTTTAGAATCGAGTGCATTTAAGGATAGTGGTAGGGTTAGAGTTAGGTATAGGGTTAGCTTTCGTAGAATCGAGGGTTAGTGTTAGGGTTAGGGTTAGGGTTAGGATTACGGTTAGAATCAAGTGCATTTTTAGTGTTAGGGTTGAGGTTAGGGTTAGGGTTTGAGTGCATTTAGGGGTAGGGGAGGAGTTGGGTTAGGATTAGGGTTAGGGTTTGTGTTGGTAGAATCGAGGTTTGGGGTTAGGCTTAGGGTCAGGAAGGGCTTTTGGGTTAGAGTCGAGTGCATTTAGGGTTAGGCTTAGTGTTGAGTTTGACAATTTAGTGTTAGGGTTATAATCGACACATTAGGGTTAGAGTTATGGTTAGAATCCAGTGCATTTAGGGTTAGGATTAGGGTTAGGGTTAGGGATATGTTCACAGGGTGAGGGTTAGAATCGAGTGCATTTTAAGGATAGTGTTAGGGTATAGAGTTAGGTATAGGGGTTAGCTTTCGTAGAATCGAGGGTTAGTGTTAGGGTTGGGGTTAGGGTTAGGATTACGGTTAGAATCAAGTGCATTTTTAGTGTTAGGGTTGAGGTTAGGGTTAGGATTTTAGTGCATATAGGGGTAGGGGAGGAGTTGGGTTAGGATTAGGGTTAGGGTTTGTGTTGGTAGAATCGAGGTTTGGGGTTAGGCTTAGGGTCAGGAGAGCATTTTGGGTCATAACTCAGAGCATTTCGGCTTAGGGTTAGTGTTGCAATTGATGATTTAGTTTTAGCGTTAGAATCAAGCACATTTAGGGATAGAGTTATGGTTAGAATTCGTTAGGGTTACGGTTAGTGTTAGGGTTAGGGGTATGGTAAGAGTGCATTTAGCGGTAGTGGTTGGACCATGGTTAGAATTAAGGCTGGGGTTACTGTTGGTAGAATCGAGGTTTAGGGTTAGGCTCAGGGTCAGGATTGCCTGTTGGGTTAGAATCGAGTGCATTCCGGGTTAGAGTTAGTGATGAGATTGACGATTTACTGTTGAAGTTAAAAACGAGCACATTAGCGTGAAAGTTATGCTTAGAATCTAATGCATTTAGGGTTAGGATTAGGGTTAGGGTTATTAGGGTCAGGGTTTGAATCGAGGGAATTTAAGGATCGTGTTAGTGTTAGAGTTAGGTTTAAGGTTAGCTTTCGTAGAATCGAGGGTTAGGGTTAGGGTTAGGGTTCGGTTTTGGTTTAGAATCAAGCGCATTTTAAGTACAAGGGTTGGGGTAGGCTTACGATTAGAGTGCATTTAGGGGTAGGGGTAGGAGTAGGGTTAGGATAAAGGTTTTGGTTTGTGTTGGTAGAATCGAGGTTTAGGGTTAGGCTCAGGGTCAGGATTGCCTTTTGGGTTAGAATCGAGTGGATTTAGGGTTAGAGTTAGTGTTGAGATTGACGATTTATTATTAGGGTTAGAATCGAGCACATTAGGGTTAGAGTTATGGTTAGAATCCAGTGCATTTAGGGTTAGAGATAGGCTTAGGATAACGGTGAGGGTTAGAATCGAGTGCATTTAAGGATAGTGTTAGGGTTAGAGTTAGGTTAGGGTTTGCTTTCTTAGAATCGACGGTTAGTGTTAGGGTTAGGGTTAGGGTTAGAACCAAGGGCATTTTTAGTGTTAAGGTTAGGGTTAGGGTTAAGGTTAGAGGGCATTCCGGGGCAGGGGTAGGAGTAGTGTTAGGATTAGGGTTAGGGTTTCTGTTGATAGAATCGAGGTTTAGGGTTAGGCTTAGGGACAGAATTGCCTTTTGGGTTAGAGTCGACTGCATTTAGGGTTAGGCTTAGTGTTGAGATTGACGATTTAGTGTTAGGGTTATACTCGAGCACATTAGTGTTAGAGTTGTGGTTAGAATCCAGTGCATTTAGGGTTAGGATTAGGGTTAGGGTTAGGGTTATGTTTAGGGTGAGGTTTAGAATCGAGTGCATTTAAGGATAGTGGTAGGGTTAGAGTTAGGTATAGGGTTAGCTTTCGTAGAATCGAGGGTTAGTGTTAGGGTTAGGGTTAGGGTTAGGATTACGGTTAGAATCAAGTGCATTTTTAGTGTTAGGGTTGAGGTTAGGGTTAGGGTTTGAGTGCATTTAGGGGTAGGGGAGGAGTTGGGTTAGGATTAGGGTTAGGGTTTGTGTTGGTAGAATCGAGGTTTTGGGTTAGGCTTAGGGTCAGGAAGGGCTTTTGGGTTAGAGTCGAGTGCATTTAGGGTTAGGCTTAGTGTTGAGTTTGACAATTTAGTGTTAGGGTTATAATCGACACATTAGGGTTAGAGTTATGGTTAGAATCCAGTGCATTTAGGGTTAGGATTAGGGTTAGGGTTAGGGATATGTTCAGGGTGAGGGTTAGAATCGAGTGCATTTAAGGATAGTGTTAGGGTTAGAGTTAGGTATAGGGTTAGCTTTCGTAGAATCGAGGGTTAGTGTTAGGGTTAGGGTTAGGGTTAGGATTACGGTTAGAATCAAGTGCATTTTTAGTGTTAGGGTTGAGGTTAGGGTTAGGATTTTAGTGCACATAGGGGTAGGGGAGGAGTTGGGTTAGGATTAGGGTTAGGGTTTGTGTTGGTAGAATCGAGGTTTGGGGTTAGGCTTAGGGTCAGGAGAGCATTTTGGGTCATAACTCAGAGCATTTCGGCTTAGGGTTAGTGTTGCAATTGATGATTTAGTTTTAGCGTTAGAATCAAGCACATTTAGGGATAGAGTTATGGTTAGAATTCGTTAGGGTTACGGTTAGTGTTAGGGTTAGGGGTATGGTAAGAGTGCATTTAGCGGTAGTGGTTGGACCATGGTTAGAATTAAGGCTGGGGTTACTGTTGGTAGAATCGAGGTTTAGGGTTAGGCTCAGGGTCAGGATTGCCTGTTGGGTTAGAATCGAGTGCATTCCGGGTTAGAGTTAGTGATGAGATTGACGATTTACTGTTGAAGTTAAAAACGAGCACATTAGCGTGAAAGTTATGCTTAGAATCTAATGCATTTAGGGTTAGGATTAGGGTTAGGGTTATTAGGGTCAGGGTTTGAATCGAGGGAATTTAAGGATCGTGTTAGTGTTAGAGTTAGGTTTAAGGTTAGCTTTCGTAGAATCGAGGGTTAGGGTTAGGGTTAGGGTTCGGTTTCGGTTTAGAATCAAGCGCATTTTAAGTACAAGGGTTGGGGTAGGCTTACGATTAGAGTGCATTTAGGGGTAGGGGTAGGAGTAGGGTTAGGATAAAGGTTTTGGTTTGTGTTGGTAGAATCGAGGTTTAGGGTTAGGCTCAGGGTCAGGATTGCCTTTTGGGTTAGAATCGAGTGGATTTAGGGTTAGAGTTAGTGTTGAGATTGACGATTTATTATTAGGGTTAGAATCGAGCACATTAGGGTTAGAGTTATGGTTAGAATCCAGTGCATTTAGGGTTAGAGATAGGCTTAGGATAACGGTGAGGGTTAGAATCGAGTGCATTTAAGGATAGTGTTAGGGTTAGAGTTAGGTTAGGGTTTGCTTTCTTAGAATCGACGGTTAGTGTTAGGGTTAGGGTTAGGGTTAGAACCAAGGGCATTTTTAGTGTTAAGGTTAGGGTTAGGGTTAAGGTTAGAGGGCATTCCGGGGCAGGGGTAGGAGTAGTGTTAGGATTAGGGTTAGGGTTTCTGTTGATAGAATCGAGGTTTAGGGTTAGGCTTAGGGACAGAATTGCCTTTTGGGTTAGAGTCGACTGCATTTAGGGTTAGGCTTAGTTTTGAGATTGACGATTTAGTGTTAGGGTTATACTCGAGCACATTAGTGTTAGAGTTGTGGTTAGAATCCAGTGCATTTAGGGTTAGGATTAGGGTTAGGGTTAGGGTTATGTTTAGGGTGAGGTTTAGAATCGAGTGCATTTAAGGATAGTGGTAGGGTTAGAGTTAGGTATAGGGTTAGCTTTCGTAGAATCGAGGGTTAGGGTTAGGGTTAGGGTTAGGGTTAGGATTACGGTTAGAATCAAGTGCATTTTTAGTGTTAGGGTTGAGGTTAGGGTTAGGGTTTGAGTGCATTTAGGGGTAGGGGAGGAGTTGGGTTAGGATTAGGGTTAGGGTTTGTGTTGGTAGAATCGAGGTTTTGGGTTAGGCTTAGGGTCAGGAAGGGCTTTTGGGTTAGAGTCGAGTGCATTTAGGGTTAGGCTTAGTGTTGAGTTTGACAATTTAGTGTTAGGGTTATAATCGACACATTAGGGTTAGAGTTATGGTTAGAATCCAGTGCATTTAGGGTTAGGATTAGGGTTAGGGTTAGGGATATGTTCAGGGTGAGGGTTAGAATCGAGTGCATTTAAGGATAGTGTTAGGGTTAGAGTTAGGTATAGGGTTAGCTTTCGTAGAATCGAGGGTTAGTGTTAGGGTTAGGGTTAGGGTTAGGATTACGGTTAGAATCAAGTGCATTTTTAGTGTTAGGGTTGAGGTTAGGGTTAGGATTTTAGTGCACATAGGGGTAGGGGAGGAGTTGGGTTAGGATTAGGGTTAGGGTTTGTGTTGGTAGAATCGAGGTTTGGGGTTAGGCTTAGGGTCAGGAGAGCATTTTGGGTCATAACTCAGAGCATTTCGGCTTAGGGTTAGTGTTGCAATTGATGATTTAGTTTTAGCGTTAGAATCAAGCACATTTAGGGATAGAGTTATGGTTAGAATTCGTTAGGGTTACGGTTAGTGTTAGGGTTAGGGGTATGGTAAGAGTGCATTTAGCGGTAGTGGTTGGACCATGGTTAGAATTAAGGCTGGGGTTACTGTTGGTAGAATCGAGGTTTAGGGTTAGGCTCAGGGTCAGGATTGCCTGTTGGGTTAGAATCGAGTGCATTCCGGGTTAGAGTTAGTGATGAGATTGACGATTTACTGTTGAAGTTAAAAACGAGCACATTAGCGTGAAAGTTATGCTTAGAATCTAATGCATTTAGGGTTAGGATTAGGGTTAGGGTTATTAGGGTCAGGGTTTGAATCGAGGGAATTTAAGGATCGTGTTAGTGTTAGAGTTAGGTTTAAGGTTAGCTTTCGTAGAATCGAGGGTTAGGGTTAGGGTTAGGGTTCGGTTTCGGTTTAGAATCAAGCGCATTTTAAGTATAAGGGTTGGGGTAGGCTTACGATTAGAGTGCATTTAGGGGTAGGGGTAGGAGTAGGGTTAGGATAAAGGTTTTGGTTTGTGTTGGTAGAATCGAGGTTTAGGGTTAGGCTCAGGGTCAGGATTGCCTTTTGGGTTAGAATCGAGTGGATTTAGGGTTAGAGTTAGTGTTGAGATTGACGATTTATTATTAGGGTTAGAATCGAGCACATTAGGGTTAGAGTTATGGTTAGAATCCAGTGCATTTAGGGTTAGAGATAGGCTTAGGATAACGGTGAGGGTTAGAATCGAGTGCATTTAAGGATAGTGTTAGGGTTAGAGTTAGGTTAGGGTTTGCTTTCTTAGAATCGACGGTTAGTGTTAGGGTTAGGGTTAGGGTTAGAACCAAGGGCATTTTTAGTGTTAAGGTTAGGGTTAGGGTTAAGGTTAGAGGGCATTCCGGGGCAGGGGTAGGAGTAGTGTTAGGATTAGGGTTAGGGTTTCTGTTGATAGAATCGAGGTTTAGGGTTAGGCTTAGGGACAGAATTGCCTTTTGGGTTAGAGTCGACTGCATTTAGGGTTAGGCTTAGTGTTGAGATTGACGATTTAGTGTTAGGGTTATACTCGAGCACATTAGTGTTAGAGTTGTGGTTAGAATCCAGTGCATTTAGGGTTAGGATTAGGGTTAGGGTTAGGGTTATGTTTAGGGTGAGGTTTAGAATCGAGTGCATTTAAGGATAGTGGTAGGGTTAGAGTTAGGTATAGGGTTAGCTTTCCTAGAATCGAGGGTTAGTGTTAGGGTTAGGGTTAGGGTTAGGATTACGGTTAGAATCAAGTGCATTTTTAGTGTTAGGGTTGAGGTTAGGGTTAGGGTTTGAGTGCATTTAGGGGTAGGGGAGGAGTTGGGTTAGGATTAGGGTTAGGGTTTGTGTTGGTAGAATCGAGGTTTTGGGTTAGGCTTAGGGTCAGGAAGGGCTTTTGGGTTAGAGTCGAGTGCATTTAGGGTTAGGCTTAGTGTTGAGTTTGACAATTTAGTGTTAGGGTTATAATCGACACATTAGGGTTAGAGTTATGGTTAGAATCCAGTGCATTTAGGGTTAGGATTAGGGTTAGGGTTAGGGATATGTTCAGGGTGAGGGTTAGAATCGAGTGCATTTAAGGATAGTGTTAGGGTTAGAGTTAGGTATAGGGTTAGCTTTCGTAGAATCGAGGGTTAGTGTTAGGGTTAGGGTTAGGGTTAGGATTACGGTTAGAATCAAGTGCATTTTTAGTGTTAGGGTTGAGGTTAGGGTTAGGATTTTAGTGCATATAGGGGTAGGGGAGGAGTTGGGTTAGGATTAGGGTTAGGGTTTGTGTTGGTAGAATCGAGGTTTGGGGTTAGGCTTAGGGTCAGGAGAGCATTTTGGGTCATAACTCAGAGCATTTCGGCTTAGGGTTAGTGTTGCAATTGATGATTTAGTTTTAGCGTTAGAATCAAGCACATTTAGGGATAGAGTTATGGTTAGAATTCGTTAGGGTTACGGTTAGTGTTAGGGTTAGGGGTATGGTAAGAGTGCATTTAGCGGTAGTGGTTGGACCATGGTTAGAATTAAGGCTGGGGTTACTGTTGGTAGAATCGAGGTTTAGGGTTAGGCTCAGGGTCAGGATTGCCTGTTGGGTTAGAATCGAGTGCATTCCGGGTTAGAGTTAGTGATGAGATTGACGATTTACTGTTGAAGTTAAAAACGAGCACATTAGCGTGAAAGTTATGCTTAGAATCTAATGCATTTAGGGTTAGGATTAGGGTTAGGGTTATTAGGGTCAGGGTTTGAATCGAGGGAATTTAAGGATCGTCTTAGTGTTAGAGTTAGGTTTAAGGTTAGCTTTCGTAGAATCGAGGGTTAGGGTTAGGGTTAGGGTTCGGTTTCGGTTTAGAATCAAGCGCATTTTAAGTACAAGGGTTGGGGTAGGCTTACGATTAGAGTGCATTTAGGGGTAGGGGTAGGAGTAGGGTTAGGATAAAGGTTTTGGTTTGTGTTGGTAGAATCGAGGTTTAGGGTTAGGCTCAGGGTCAGGATTGCCTTTTGGGTTAGAATCGAGTGGATTTAGGGTTAGAGTTAGTGTTGAGATTGACGATTTATTATTAGGGTTAGAATCGAGCACATTAGGGTTAGAGTTATGGTTAGAATCCAGTGCATTTAGGGTTAGAGATAGGCTTAGGATAACGGTGAGGGTTAGAATCGAGTGCATTTAAGGATAGTGTTAGGGTTAGAGTTAGGTTAGGGTTTGCTTTCTTAGAATCGACGGTTAGTGTTAGGGTTAGGGTTAGGGTTAGAACCAAGGGCATTTTTAGTGTTAAGGTTAGGGTTAGGGTTAAGGTTAGAGGGCATTCCGGGGCAGGGGTAGGAGTAGTGTTAGGATTAGGGTTAGGGTTTCTGTTGATAGAATCGAGGTTTAGGGTTAGGCTTAGGGACAGAATTGCCTTTTGGGTTAGAGTCGACTGCATTTAGGGTTAGGCTTAGTGTTGAGATTGACGATTTAGTGTTAGGGTTATACTCGAGCACATTAGTGTTAGAGTTGTGGTTAGAATCCAGTGCATTTAGGGTTAGGATTAGGGTTAGGGTTAGGGTTATGTTTAGGGTGAGGTTTAGAATCGAGTGCATTTAAGGATAGTGGTAGGGTTAGAGTTAGGTATAGGGTTAGCTTTCGTAGAATCGAGGGTTAGTGTTAGGGTTAGGGTTAGGGTTAGGATTACGGTTAGAATCAAGTGCATTTTTAGTGTTAGGGTTGAGGTTAGGGTTAGGGTTTGAGTGCATTTAGGGGTAGGGGAGGAGTTGGGTTAGGATTAGGGTTAGGGTTTGTGTTGGTAGAATCGAGGTTTGGGGTTAGGCTTAGGGTCAGGAAGGGCTTTTGGGTTAGAGTCGAGTGCATTTAGGGTTAGGCTTAGTGTTGAGTTTGACAATTTAGTGTTAGGGTTATAATCGACACATTAGGGTTAGAGTTATGGTTAGAATCCAGTGCATTTAGGGTTAGGATTAGGGTTAGGGTTAGGGATATGTTCAGGGTGAGGGTTAGAATCGAGTGCATTTAAGGATAGTGTTAGGGTTAGAGTTAGGTATAGGGTTAGCTTTCGTAGAATCGAGGGTTAGTGTTAGGGTTGGGGTTAGGGTTAGGATTACGGTTAGAATCAAGTGCATTTTTAGTGTTAGGGTTGAGGTTAGGGTTAGGGTTTGAGTGCATTGAGGTTTAGGTGAGGAGTTGGGTTAGGATTAGGGTTAGGGTTTGTGTTGGTAGAATCGAGGTTTTGGGTTAGCCTTAGTGTCAGGATAGCATTTTGGGTCATAACTCAGAGCATTTAGGCTTAGGGTTAGTGTTGAAATTGATGATTTAGTTTTAGCGTCAGAATCAAGCACATTTAGGGATACAGTTATGGTTAGAATTCGTTAGGGTTATGGTTAGTGTTAGGATTAGGGGTATGGTAAGAGTGCATTTAGCGGTAGGGGTTGGGCCATGGTTAGAATTAAGGTTAGGGTTAGTGTTGTTAGAATCGAGGTTTAGGGTTAGGCTCAGGGTCAGGATTGCCTTTTGGGTTAGAATCGAGTGAATTCCGGGTGAGAGTTATGGAAGAAATTGCCGATTTAGTGTTAGGGTTAGAATCAAGCACATTTAGGGTTAGAGTTATGGTTAGAATTCGTCAGGGTGAGGGTTAGGGGTAGCAGTAGGGTAGGGTTTAGAATTACGCGCATTTTTAGCGTTAGGGTTAGGGTTAGTGTTAAGGTTCGAATGCATTTAGAGGTAGGGGTAGCGGTAGGATTAGGATTTGGGTTAGGGTTAGTGATGGTAGAATCGAGGTTTAGGTTTAGGCTTAGGGTCAGGATTGCATTTTGGATCGGAATCGAGTATATTTAAGCTTTGGGTTAGTGTTCAAATTGAGGATTTAGTGTTATGGTTTGAATGGAGCACATTTAGGGTTAGAGTTATGCTTAGAATTCAGTGAATTTAGGGGTAGGGGTAGGGTTAATGTCAGTGTTAGAATCGAGAGCATTTAAGGATAGTGCTAGGGTTAGAGTTAGGTTTACCGTTCGCTTTCTTAAAATCGAGGGTTTGGGTTAAGGTTAGGCTTTGGGTGAGGGTTAGGGTTAGAATCAGGCGCATTTTTAGTTTTAGGGTTGGGGTTAGGGTTAGGGTTTGAGTGCATTTAGGGGTAGGGGAGGAGTTGGGTTAGGATTAGGGTTAGGGTTTGTGTTGGTAGAATCGAGGTTTTGGGTTACGCTTAGGGTCAGGAAGGGCTTTTGGGTTAGAGTCGAGTGCATTTAGGGTTAGGCTTAGTGGTGAGATTGACGATTTATTGTTAGGGTTATAATCGAGCACATTAGTGTTAGAGTTGTAGTTAGAAACCAGTGCATTTAGGGTTAGGATTAGGGTTAGGGTTAGGGATATGTTTAGGGTGAGGGTTAGAATCGAGTGCATTTAAGGATAGTGTTAGGGTTAGAGTTAGGTATAGGGTTAGCTTTCGTAGAATCGAGGGTTAGTGTTAGGGTTAGGGTTAGGGTTAGGATTAGGGTTAAAATCAAGCGCATTTTTAGTGTGAGGGTTGGGGTTAGGGTTAGGGTTTGAGTGCCTTGAGGGGTAGGGGAGGAGTTGGATTAGGATTAGGGTTAGGGTTTGTGTTGATAGAATTGAGGTTTGGGGTTAGGCTTAGGGTCAGGAGAGCATTTTGTGTCATAACTCAGAGCATTTAGGCTTAGGGTTAGTGTTGAAATTGATGATTTAGTTTTAGCGTTAGAATCAAGCACATTTAGGGATAGAGTTATGGTTAGAATTCGTTAGGGTTACGGTTAGTGTTAGGGTTAGGGGTATGGTAAGAGTGCATTTAGCGGTAGGGGTTGGGGCATTGTTAGAATTAAGGTTAGGGTTAGTGTTGGTAGAATCGAGGTTTAGGGTTGGGCTCAGGGTCAGGATTGCCTTTTGGGTTAGAATCGAGTGCATTCCGGGTGAGAGTTATTGAAGAGATTGACGATTTAGTGTTAGGGTTAGAATCGAGCACATTTAGGGTTAGAGTTATGGTTAGAATTCGTTAGGGTGAGGGTTAGGGGTAGCGGTAGGGTGGGGGTTAGTATCACGCGCATTTTTATTGTTAGAGTTAGGGTTAGTGTTAGGGTTCGAGTGCATTTAGAGGTAGGGGTAGCGGTACGATCAGGATTTGGGTTAGGGTTAGTGATGGTAGAATCGAGGTTTAGGTTTAGGCTTAGGGTCAGGATTGCATTTTGGATCAGAATCGAGTGTATTTAGGTTTTGGGTTAGTGTTCAAATTGAGGATTTAGTGTTATGGTTTGAATCGAGCACATTTGGGGTTAGAGTTATGCTTAGAATTCAGTGCATTTAGGGTTAGGCTTAGAATTAGGGTTAGGGTTAGGGTCAGGGATAGAATCGAGAGCATTTAAGGATAGTGCTAGGTTCGAGTCAGGTTTAGAGTTCGCTTTCTGAGAATCGAGGGTTAGGGTTAAGGTTAGGCTTAGGGTGAGGGTTAGGGTTAGAATCAGGTGCATTTCTAGTGTTCTGGTTTGGGTCAGGGTAAGGCTTAGAGTGCATTTAGGGGTAGGGGTAGGAGTAGAGTTAGGATTAGGGTTAAGGTTTGTGTTGGTAGAATCGCGGTTTAAGGTTAGGCTTAGGGTCTGGATTGCCTTTTGGTTAGAATCGAGTGCATTTAGGGTTAGAGTTAATGTTGAGATTGACGATTTAGTATTAGGGTTAGAAACGAGCACATTTAGGCTTAGAGTTATGGTGAGAATTCCTTATAGTTAGTATTAGATTTTTTTTCGTAGAATCGAGGTTTAGGGTTAGGCTTAGTGTCAGGATTGCATTTTGGTTAGAATAGAGTGCATTAGGCTTAGGGTTAGTGTTGAAATTCACGAGTTAGTGTTAGGGTTAGAAACGAACACAATTAGAGTTAGCGTTATGGTGAGAATTCGTTACAGTTAGTATTAGATTTTTTTTCGTAGAAACGAGGTTTAGGGTTAGTCTTCTTGTCAGGATTGCCTTTTGGTTAGAATAGAGTGCATTTAGGCTTAGAGTTAGTGTTGAAATTGACGAGGTAGTGTTAGGGTTAGAAACGAACACATTTAGGGTTACAGTTACAGTTAGAATTCGTTTGGGATAGGGCTAGGGTTTTTGTTGCTAGAATCGAGGTTTAGGGTTAGGCTTAGTGTCAGGATTGCATTTTGGTTAGAATAGAGTGCATTTAGGCTTAGGGTCAGTGTTGAAATTGACGAGTTAGTGTTAGGGGTAGAAACGAACACATTTGGGGTTAGAGTTACGGTTAGAATTCGTTTGGGATAGGGCTAGGGTTTTTGTTGGTAGAATCGAGGTTTAGGGTCACGCTTTGTGTCAGGATTGCATTTTGGTTAGAATAGAGTGCATTTAGTCTTAGGATTAATGTTGAAATTGACGACTTATTGTTAGGGTTAGAAACGAGCACATTTAGGCTTAGAGTTATGGTGAGAATTCCTTATAGTTAGTATTAGATTTTTTTTCGTAGAAACGAGGTTTAGGGTTAAGCTTCGTTTCAGGATTGCCTTTTGGTTAGAATAGAGTGCATTTAGGATTACGGTTAGTGTTGAAATTGACGAGTTTGTGTTAGGGTTAGAAACGAACACATTTAGGGTTACAGTTACAGTAAGAATTCGTTTGGGATAGGGCTAGAGTTTTTTTTCTTAGAATCGAGGTTTAAGGTTAGGCTTAGTGTCAGGATTGCATTTTGGTTAGAATAGAGTGCATTTAGGCTTAGGGTTAGTGTTGAAATTGACGAGTTAGTGTTAGGGTTAGAAACGAGCACATTTAGGCTTAGAGTTATGGTGAGAATTCGTTTGGGATTGGGCTAGAGATTTTTTTCGTAGAATCGAGCTTTACCGTTAGGCTTAGTGTCAGGATTGCATTTTGGTTAGAATAGAGTGCATTTAGGCTTAGGGTTAGTGTTGAAATTGACGAGTTAGTGTTAGGGTTAGAAATGAACATAATTAGAGTTAGAGTTATGGTGAGAATTCCTTATAGTTAGTATTAGATTTTTTTTCGTAGTATCGAGGTTAAGGGTTAGGCTTAGTGTCAGAATTGCATTTTGGTTAGAATAGAGTGCATTTAGGCTTAGGGTTTGTGTTGAAATTAACGACATAGTGTTAGGGTTAGAAATGAACACATTTAGGGTTAGAGTTATGGTGAGAATACGTTATAGTTAGAATTAGAGTTTTTTTTCGTAGAATCGAGGTTTAAGGTTAGCCTTAGAGTCAGGATTACATTTTCGTTAGAATAGAGTGCATTTAGGCTTAGGGTTAGTGTTGAAATTGACGAGGTAGTGTTAGGGTTAGAAACGAACACGTTTAGGGTTAGAGTTATGGTGAGAATACGTTATTGTTAGTATTAGAGTTTTTTTTCGTAGAATCGAGGATTAGTGTTGCGCTTAGTGTCAGAATTGCATTTTGGTTAGAATAGAGTGCATTTAGGCTTAGGATAAGTGTTGAAATTGACGACTTAGTATTAGGGTTAGAAACGAGCACATTTAGGGTTAGAGTTATAATGAGAATTCTTTTGGGATAGGGCTAGAGTTTTTTTTCGTAGAATTGAGGTTTAAGGTTAGGCTTAGTGTCAGGATTGCATTTTGGTTAGAATAGAGTGCATTTAGGCTTAGGGTTAATGTTGAAATTGACGACTTAGGGTTAGAAACGAGCACATTTAGGGTTAGAGTTATGGTGAGAATTCGTTATAGTTAGTATTAGAGTTTTTTTTCGTAGAATCGAGGTTTAGGGTTAGGCTTAGTGTCAGGATTGCATTTTGGTTAGAAGAGAGTGCATTTAGGCTTAGGGTTAATGTTGAAATTGACGACAGTGTTAGGGTTAGAAACGAACACAATTAGAGTTATAATGAGAATTCGTTTGGGATAGGGCTAGAGTTTTTTTTTGTAGAATTGAGGTTGAAGGTTAGGCTTAGTGTCAGGATTGCATTTTGGTTAGAATAGAGTGCATTTAGGCTTAGGGTTAGTGTTGAAATTGACGAGGTAGTGTTAGGGTTAGAAACGAACACATTTAGGGTTAGAGTTACAGTTAGAATTCGTTTGGGGTAGGGCTAGGGTTTTTGTTGGTAGAATCGAGGTTTAGGGTTAGGCTTAGTGTCAGGATTGCATTTTGCTTAGAATGGAGTGCATTAAGGCTTAGGGTTGGAGTTGAAATTGACGAGTTAGTGTTAGGGTTAGAAACGAACACGTTTAGGGTTAGAGTTATGGTGAGAATTCCTTATAGTTAGTATTAGAGTTTATTTTCGTAGAATCGAGGATTAGTGTTACGCTTAGTATCAGAATTGCATTTTGGTTAGAATAGAATTCATTTAGACTTAGGATTAGTGTTGAAATTGACGACTTAGTGTTAGGGTTAGAAACGAGCACATTGAGGGTCAGAGTTATGGTGAGAATTCGTTATAGTTAGTATTAGAGTTTTTTTTCGTAGAATCGAGGTTTGTGGATAGGCTTAGTGTCAGGATTGCATTTTGGTTAGAATAGAGTGCATTTAGGCTTAGGGTTAATGTTGAAATTGAAGAGTTAGTGTTAGGGTTAGAAACGAACACAATTAGAGTTAGAGTTATGGTGAGAATTCGTGATAGTGTTAGATTTTTTTTCGTAGAAACGAGGTTTAGGGTTAGGCTTCTTGTCAAGATTGCCTTTTGGTTAGAATAGAGTGCATTTAGGCTTAGGGTTAATTTTGAAATTGACGACTTAGTGTTAGTGTTAGAAATGAGCACATTTAGGGTTAGAGTTATGGTGAGAATTCGTTATAGTTAGTATTAGAGTTTTTTTTCGTAGAATCGAGGTTTAGGGATAGGCTTAGTGTCAGGATTGCATTTTGGTTAGAAGAGAGTGCATTTAGGCTTAGGGTTAATGTTGAAATTGACGACTTAGTGTTAGGGTTAGAAACGAACACAATTAGAGTTAGAGTTATGATGAGAATTCGTTTGGGATAGGGCTAGAGTTTTTTTTCGTAGAATCGAGGTTTAAGGTTAGGCTTAGTATCAGGATTGCATTTTGGTTAGAATAGAGTGCATTTAGGCTTAGGGTTAGTGTTGAAATTGACGAGTTAATGTTAGGGTTAGAAACGAACACATTTAGGGTTAGAGTTACGGTTAGAATTCCTTTGGGATGGGGCTAGGGTTTTTGTTGGTAGAATCGAGGTTTAGGGTCACGCTTTGTGTCAGGATTGCCTTTTGGTTAGAATAGAGTGCAGTTAGGCTTAGGGTTAATGTTGAAATTGAAGACTTAGTATTAGGGTTAGAAACGAGCACATTTAGGCTTAGAGTTATGGTGAGAATTCCTTATAGTTGGTATTAGATTTTTTTTCGTAGAATCGAGGTTTAAGGTTAGGCTTAGTGTCAGGATTGCATTTTGGTTACAATGGAGTGCATTTAGGCTTAGGGTTAGAGTTGAAATTGACGAGTTAGTGTTATGGTTCGAAACGAACACGTTTAGGGTTAGAGTTATGGTGAGAATACGTTATAGTTAGTATTAGAGTTTATTTTCGTAGAATCGAGGATTAGTGTTACGCTTAGTGTCAGAATTCTATTTTGGTTAGAATAGAATTCATTTAGGCTTAGGATTAGTGTTGAAATTGACGACTTAGTGTTAGGGTTAGAAACGAGCACATTGAGGGTCAGAGTTATGGTGAGAATTCGTTATAGTTAGTATTAGAGTTTTTTTTCGTAGAATCGAGGTTTAGGGATAGGCTTAGTGTCAGGATTGCATTTTGGTTAGAATAGAGTGCATTTAGGCTTAGGGTTAATGTTGAAATTGAAGAGTTAGTGTTAGGGTTAGAAACGAACACAATTAGAGTTAGAGTTATGGTGAGAATTCGTGATAGTTAGTGTTAGATTTTTTTTCGTAGAAACGAGGTTTAGGGTTAGGCTTCTTGTCAGGAGTGCCTTTTGGTTAGAATAGAGTGCATTTAGGCTTAGGGTTAATTTTGAAATTGACGACTTAGTGTTAGGGTTAGAAATGAGCACATTTAGGGTTAGAGTTATGGTGAGAATTCGTTATAGTTAGTATTAGAGTTTTTTTTCGTAGAATCGAGGTTTAGGGCTAGGCTTAGTGTCAGGATTGCATTTTGGTTAGAAGAGAGTGCATTTAGGCTTAGGGTTAATGTTGAAATTGACGACTTAGTGTTAGGGTTAGAAACGAACACAATTAGAGTTAGAGTTATAATGAGAATTCGTTTGGGATAGGGCTAGAGTTTTTTTTCGTAGAATCGAGGTTTAAGGTTAGGCTTAGTGTCAGGATTGCATTTTGGTTAAAATAGAGTGCATTTAGGCTTAGGGTTAGTGTTGAAATTGACGAGTTAATGTTAGGGTTAGAAACGAACACATTTAGGGTTAGAGTTACGGTTAGAATTCGTTTGGGATGGGGCTAGGGTTTTTGTTGGTAGAATCGAGGTTTAGGATTATGCTTTGTGTCAGTTTTGCCTTTTGGTTAGAATAGAGTGCATTTAGGCTTAGGGTTAATGTTGAAATTGACGACTTAGTATTAGGGTTAGAAACGAGCACATTTAGGCTTAGAGTTATGGTGAGAATTCCTTATAGTTAGTATTAGATTTTTTTTCGTAGAATCGAGGTTTAGGGTTAGGCTTAGTGTCAGGATTGCATTTTGGTTACAATGGAGTGCATTTAGGCTTAGGGTTAGAGTTGAAATTGACGAGTTAGTGTTATGGTTCAAAATGAACACGTTTATGGTTAGAGTTATGGTGAGAATACGTTATAGTTAGTATTAGAGTTTATTTTCGGAGAATCGAGGATTAGTGTTACGCTTAGTGTCAGAATTGCATTTTGGTTAGAATAGAATTCATTTAGGCTTAGGATTAGTGTTGAAATTGACGACTTAGTGTTAGGGTTAGAAACGAGCACATTGAGGGTCAGAGTTATGGTGAGAATTCGTTATAGTTAGTATTAGAGTTTTTTTTCGTAGAATCGAGGTTTAGGGATAGGCTTAGTGTCAGGATTGCATTTTGGTTAGAATAGAGTGCATTTAGGCTTAGGGTTAATGTTGAAATTGAAGAGTTAGTGTTAGGGTTAGAAACGAACACAATTAGAGTTAGAGTTATGGTGAGAATTCGTTTGGGATAGGGCTAGAGTTTTTTTCGTAGAATCGAGGTTTACGGTTAGGCTTAGTGTCAAGATTGCATTTTGGTTGGAATAGAGTGCATTTAGGCTTAAGGTTAATTTTGAAATTGACGACTTAGGGTTAGAGTTAGAAACGAGCACATTTAGGCTTAGAGTTATGGTGAGAATTCCTTATAGTTAGTATTAGATTTTTTTTCGTAGAAACGAGGTTTAGGGTTAAGCTTCGTTTCAGGATTGCCTTTTGGTTAGAATAGAGTGCATTTAGGCTTACGGTTAGTGTTGAAATTGACGAGTTTGTGTTAGGGTTAGAAACGAACACATTTAGGGTTACAGTTACAGTAAGAATTCGTTTGGGATAGGGCTAGGGTTTTGTTGGTAGAGTCGAGGTTTAGGGTTAGGCTTAATGTGAGGATTGCATTTTGGTTAGAATAGAGTGCATTTAGGCTTAGGGTTAGTGTTGAAATTGACGAGTTAATGTTAGGGTTAGAAACGAACACATTTAGCGTCAGTGTTATGTTGAGAATTGGTTATAGGTAGGGTTAGGGTTTTTTTTCCTAGAATCGAGGTTTAGGGTTAGGCTTAGTGTCACGATTGCATTTTGGTTAGAATGGAGTGCATTTAGGCTTAGGGTTAGTGTTGAAATTGACGAGTTAGTGTTAGGGTTAGAAACGAACACAATTAGAGTTAGAGTTATGGTTAGAATTCGTTTGGGATAGGGCTAGAGTTTTTTTTCGTAGAATCGAGGTTTAAGGTTAGGCTTAGTGTCAGGATTGCATTTTGGTTAGAATAGAGTGCATTTAGGCTTAGGGTTAGTGTTCAAATTGACGAGTTAATGTTAGGGTTAGAAACGAACACATTTAGGGTTAGAGTTACGGTTAGAATTCGTTTGGGATGGGGCTAGGGTTTTTGTTGGTAGAATCGAGGTTTAGGGTCACGCTTTGTGTCAGGATTGCCTTTTGGTTAGAATAGAGTGCAGTTAGGCTTAGGGTTAATGTTGAAATTGACGACTTAGTATTAGGGTTAGAAACGAGCACATTTAGGCTTAGAGTTATGGTGAGAATTCCTTATAGTTGGTATTAGATTTTTTTTCGTAGAATCGAGGTTTAAGGTTAGGCTTAGTGTCAGGATTGCATTTTGGTTACAATGGAGTGCATTTAGGCTTAGGGTTAGAGTTGAAATTGACGAGTTAGTGTTATGGTTCGAAACGAACACGTTTAGGGTTAGACTTATGGTGAGAATACGTTATAGTTAGTATTAGAGTTTATTTTCGTAGAATCGAGGATTAGTGTTACGCTTAGTGTCAGAATTCTATTTTGGTTAGAATAGAATTCATTTAGGCTTAGGATTAGTGTTGAAATTGACGACTTAGTGTTAGGGTTAGAAACGAGCACATTGAGGGTCAGAGTTATGGTGAGAATTCGTTATAGTTAGTATTAGAGTTTTTTTTCGTAGAATCGAGGTTTAGGGATAGGCTTAGTGTCAGGATTGCATTTTGGTTAGAATAGAGTGCATTTAGGCTTAGGGTTAATGTTGAAATTGAAGAGTTAGTGTTAGGGTTAGAAACGAACACAATTAGAGTTAGAGTTATGGTGAGAATTCGTGATAGTGTTAGATTTTTTTTCGTAGAAACGAGGTTTAGGGTTAGGCTTCTTGTCAGGATTGCCTTTTGGTTAGAATAGAGTGCATTTAGGCTTAGGGTTAATTTTGAAATTGACGACTTAGTGTTAGTGTTAGAAATGAGCACATTTAGGGTTAGAGTTATGGTGAGAATTCGTTATAGTTAGTATTAGAGTTTTTTTTCGTAGAATCGAGGTTTAGGGATAGGCTTAGTGTCAGGATTGCATTTTGGTTAGAAGAGAGTGCATTTAGGCTTAGGGTTAATGTTGAAATTGACGACTTAGTGTTAGGGTTAGAAACGAACACAATTAGAGTTAGAGTTATGATGAGAATTCGTTTGGGATAGGGCTAGAGTTTTTTTTCGTAGAATCGAGGTTTAAGGTTAGGCTTAGTATCAGGATTGCATTTTGGTTAGAATAGAGTGCATTTAGGCTTAGGGTTAGTGTTGAAATTGACGAGTTAATGTTAGGGTTAGAAACGAACACATTTAGGGTTAGAGTTACGGTTAGAATTCCTTTGGGATGGGGCTAGGGTTTTTGTTGGTAGAATCGAGGTTTAGGGTCACGCTTTGTGTCAGGATTGCCTTTTGGTTAGAATAGAGTGCAGTTAGGCTTAGGGTTAATGTTGAAATTGACGACTTAGTATTAGGGTTAGAAACGAGCACATTTAGGCTTAGAGTTATGGTGAGAATTCCTTATAGTTGGTATTAGATTTTTTTTCGTAGAATCGAGGTTTAAGGTTAGGCTTAGTGTCAGGATTGCATTTTGGTTACAATGGAGTGCATTTAGGCTTAGGGTTAGAGTTGAATTTGACGAGTTAATGTTAGGGTTAGAAACGAACACATTTAGGGTTAGAGTTACGGTTAGAATTCCTTTGGGATGGGGCTAGGGTTTTTGTTGGTAGAATCGAGGTTTAGGGTCACGCTTTGTGTCAGGATTGCCTTTTGGTTAGAATAGAGTGCAGTTAGGCTTAGGGTTAATGTTGAAATTGAAGACTTAGTATTAGGGTTAGAAACGAGCACATTTAGGCTTAGAGTTATGGTGAGAATTCCTTATAGTTGGTATTAGATTTTTTTTCGTAGAATCGAGGTTTAAGGTTAGGCTTAGTGTCAGGATTGCATTTTGGTTACAATGGAGTGCATTTAGGCTTAGGGTTAGAGTTGAAATTGACGAGTTAGTGTTATGGTTCGAAACGAACACGTTTAGGGTTAGACTTATGGTGAGAATACGTTATAGTTAGTATTAGAGTTTATTTTCGTAGAATCGAGGATTAGTGTTACGCTTAGTGTCAGAATTCTATTTTGGTTAGAATAGAATTCATTTAGGCTTAGGATTAGTGTTGAAATTGACGACTTAGTGTTAGGGTTAGAAACGAGCACATTGAGGGTCAGAGTTATGGTGAGAATTCGTTATAGTTAGTATTAGAGTTTTTTTTCGTAGAATCGAGGTTTAGGGATAGGCTTAGTGTCAGGATTGCATTTTGGTTAGAATAGAGTGCATTTAGGCTTAGGGTTAATGTTGAAATTGAAGAGTTAGTGTTAGGGTTAGAAACGAACACAATTAGAGTTAGAGTTATGGTGAGAATTCGTTTGGGATAGGGCTAGAGTTTTTTTCGTAGAATCGAGGTTTACGGTTAGGCTTAGTGTCAAGATTGCATTTTGGTTGGAATAGAGTGCATTTAGGCTTAAGGTTAATGTTGAAATTGACGACTTAGGGTTAGAGTTAGAAACGAGCACATTTAGGCTTAGAGTTATGGTGAGAATTCCTTATAGTTAGTATTAGATTTTTTTTCGTAGAAACGAGGTTTAGGGTTAAGCTTCGTTTCAGGATTGCCTTTTGGTTAGAATAGAGTGCATTTAGGCTTAGGGTTAGAGTTGAAATTGACGAGTTAGTGTTATGGTTCAAAATGAACACGTTTATGGTTAGAGTTATGGTGAGAATACGTTATAGTTAGTATTAGAGTTTATTTTCGGAGAATCGAGGATTAGTGTTACGCTTAGTGTCAGAATTGCATTTTGGTTAGAATAGAATTCATTTAGGCTTAGGATTAGTGTTGAAATTGACGACTTAGTGTTAGGGTTAGAAACGAGCACATTGAGGGTCAGAGTTATGGTGAGAATTCGTTATAGTTAGTATTAGAGTTTTTTTTCGTAGAATCGAGGTTTAGGGATAGGCTTAGTGTCAGGATTGCATTTTGGTTAGAATAGAGTGCATTTAGGCTTAGGGTTAATGTTGAAATTGAAGAGTTAGTGTTAGGGTTAGAAACGAACACAATTAGAGTTAGAGTTATGGTGAGAATTCGTTTGGGATAGGGCTAGAGTTTTTTTCGTAGAATCGAGGTTTACGGTTAGGCTTAGTGTCAAGATTGCATTTTGGTTGGAATAGAGTGCATTTAGGCTTAAGGTTAATTTTGAAATTGACGACTTAGGGTTAGAGTTAGAAACGAGCACATTTAGGCTTAGAGTTATGGTGAGAATTCCTTATAGTTAGTATTAGATTTTTTTTCGTAGAAACGAGGTTTAGGGTTAAGCTTCGTTTCAGGATTGCCTTTTGGTTAGAATAGAGTGCATTTAGGCTTACGGTTAGTGTTGAAATTGACGAGTTTGTGTTAGGGTTAGAAACGAACACATTTAGGGTTACAGTTACAGTAAGAATTCGTTTGGGATAGGGCTAGGGTTTTGTTGGTAGAGTCGAGGTTTAGGGTTAGGCTTAATGTGAGGATTGCATTTTGGTTAGAATAGAGTGCATTTAGGCTTAGGGTTAGTGTTGAAATTGACGAGTTAATGTTAGGGTTAGAAACGAACACATTTAGCGTCAGTGTTATGTTGAGAATTGGTTATAGGTAGGGTTAGGGTTTTTTTTCCTAGAATCGAGGTTTAGGGTTAGGCTTAGTGTCACGATTGCATTTTGGTTAGAATGGAGTGCATTTAGGCTTAGGGTTAGTGTTGAAATTGACGAGTTAGTGTTAGGGTTAGAAACGAACACAATTAGAGTTAGAGTTATGGTTAGAATTCGTTTGGGATAGGGCTAGAGTTTTTTTTCGTAGAATCGAGGTTTAAGGTTAGGCTTAGTGTCAGGATTGCATTTTGGTTAGAATAGAGTGCATTTAGGCTTAGGGTTAGTGTTCAAATTGACGAGTTAATGTTAGGGTTAGAAACGAACACATTTAGGGTTAGAGTTACGGTTAGAATTCGTTTGGGATGGGGCTAGGGTTTTTGTTGGTAGAATCGAGGTTTAGGGTCACGCTTTGTGTCAGGATTGCCTTTTGGTTAGAATAGAGTGCAGTTAGGCTTAGGGTTAATGTTGAAATTGACGACTTAGTATTAGGGTTAGAAACGAGCACATTTAGGCTTAGAGTTATGGTGAGAATTCCTTATAGTTGGTATTAGATTTTTTTTCGTAGAATCGAGGTTTAAGGTTAGGCTTAGTGTCAGGATTGCATTTTGGTTACAATGGAGTGCATTTAGGCTTAGGGTTAGAGTTGAAATTGACGAGTTAGTGTTATGGTTCGAAACGAACACGTTTAGGGTTAGACTTATGGTGAGAATACGTTATAGTTAGTATTAGAGTTTATTTTCGTAGAATCGAGGATTAGTGTTACGCTTAGTGTCAGAATTCTATTTTGGTTAGAATAGAATTCATTTAGGCTTAGGATTAGTGTTGAAATTGACGACTTAGTGTTAGGGTTAGAAACGAGCACATTGAGGGTCAGAGTTATGGTGAGAATTCGTTATAGTTAGTATTAGAGTTTTTTTTCGTAGAATCGAGGTTTAGGGATAGGCTTAGTGTCAGGATTGCATTTTGGTTAGAATAGAGTGCATTTAGGCTTAGGGTTAATGTTGAAATTGAAGAGTTAGTGTTAGGGTTAGAAACGAACACAATTAGAGTTAGAGTTATGGTGAGAATTCGTGATAGTGTTAGATTTTTTTTCGTAGAAACGAGGTTTAGGGTTAGGCTTCTTGTCAGGATTGCCTTTTGGTTAGAATAGAGTGCATTTAGGCTTAGGGTTAATTTTGAAATTGACGACTTAGTGTTAGTGTTAGAAATGAGCACATTTAGGGTTAGAGTTATGGTGAGAATTCGTTATAGTTAGTATTAGAGTTTTTTTTCGTAGAATCGAGGTTTAGGGATAGGCTTAGTGTCAGGATTGCATTTTGGTTAGAAGAGAGTGCATTTAGGCTTAGGGTTAATGTTGAAATTGACGACTTAGTGTTAGGGTTAGAAACGAACACAATTAGAGTTAGAGTTATGATGAGAATTCGTTTGGGATAGGGCTAGAGTTTTTTTTCGTAGAATCGAGGTTTAAGGTTAGGCTTAGTATCAGGATTGCATTTTGGTTAGAATAGAGTGCATTTAGGCTTAGGGTTAGTGTTGAAATTGACGAGTTAATGTTAGGGTTAGAAACGAACACATTTAGGGTTAGAGTTACGGTTAGAATTCCTTTGGGATGGGGCTAGGGTTTTTGTTGGTAGAATCGAGGTTTAGGGTCACGCTTTGTGTCAGGATTGCCTTTTGGTTAGAATAGAGTGCAGTTAGGCTTAGGGTTAATGTTGAAATTGACGACTTAGTATTAGGGTTAGAAACGAGCACATTTAGGCTTAGAGTTATGGTGAGAATTCCTTATAGTTGGTATTAGATTTTTTTTCGTAGAATCGAGGTTTAAGGTTAGGCTTAGTGTCAGGATTGCATTTTGGTTACAATGGAGTGCATTTAGGCTTAGGGTTAGAGTTGAATTTGACGAGTTAATGTTAGGGTTAGAAACGAACACATTTAGGGTTAGAGTTACGGTTAGAATTCCTTTGGGATGGGGCTAGGGTTTTTGTTGGTAGAATCGAGGTTTAGGGTCACGCTTTGTGTCAGGATTGCCTTTTGGTTAGAATAGAGTGCAGTTAGGCTTAGGGTTAATGTTGAAATTGAAGACTTAGTATTAGGGTTAGAAACGAGCACATTTAGGCTTAGAGTTATGGTGAGAATTCCTTATAGTTGGTATTAGATTTTTTTTCGTAGAATCGAGGTTTAAGGTTAGGCTTAGTGTCAGGATTGCATTTTGGTTACAATGGAGTGCATTTAGGCTTAGGGTTAGAGTTGAAATTGACGAGTTAGTGTTATGGTTCGAAACGAACACGTTTAGGGTTAGACTTATGGTGAGAATACGTTATAGTTAGTATTAGAGTTTATTTTCGTAGAATCGAGGATTAGTGTTACGCTTAGTGTCAGAATTCTATTTTGGTTAGAATAGAATTCATTTAGGCTTAGGATTAGTGTTGAAATTGACGACTTAGTGTTAGGGTTAGAAACGAGCACATTGAGGGTCAGAGTTATGGTGAGAATTCGTTATAGTTAGTATTAGAGTTTTTTTTCGTAGAATCGAGGTTTAGGGATAGGCTTAGTGTCAGGATTGCATTTTGGTTAGAATAGAGTGCATTTAGGCTTAGGGTTAATGTTGAAATTGAAGAGTTAGTGTTAGGGTTAGAAACGAACACAATTAGAGTTAGAGTTATGGTGAGAATTCGTTTGGGATAGGGCTAGAGTTTTTTTCGTAGAATCGAGGTTTACGGTTAGGCTTAGTGTCAAGATTGCATTTTGGTTGGAATAGAGTGCATTTAGGCTTAAGGTTAATGTTGAAATTGACGACTTAGGGTTAGAGTTAGAAACGAGCACATTTAGGCTTAGAGTTATGGTGAGAATTCCTTATAGTTAGTATTAGATTTTTTTTCGTAGAAACGAGGTTTAGGGTTAAGCTTCGTTTCAGGATTGCCTTTTGGTTAGAATAGAGTGCATTTAGGCTTACGGTTAGTGTTGAAATTGACGAGTTTGTGTTAGGGTTAGAAACGAACACATTTAGGGTTACAGTTACAGTAAGAATTCGTTTGGGATAGGGCTAGGGTTTTGTTGGTAGAGTCGAGGTTTAGGGTTAGGCTTAATGTGAGGATTGCATTTTGGTTAGAATAGAGTGCATTTAGGCTTAGGGTTAGTGTTGAAATTGACGAGTTAATGTTAGGGTTAGAAACGAACACATTTAGCGTCAGTGTTATGTTGAGAATTGGTTATAGGTAGGGTTAGGGTTTTTTTTCCTAGAATCGAGGTTTAGGGTTAGGCTTAGTGTCACGATTGCATTTTGGTTAGAATGGAGTGCATTTAGGCTTAGGGTTAGTGTTGAAATTGACGAGTTAGTGTTAGGGTTAGAAACGAACACAATTAGAGTTAGAGTTATGGTTAGAATTCGTTTGGGATAGGGCTAGAGTTTTTTTTCGTAGAATCGAGGTTTAAGGTTAGGCTTAGTGTCAGGATTGCATTTTGGTTAGAATAGAGTGCATTTAGGCTTAGGGTTAGTGTTCAAATTGACGAGTTAATGTTAGGGTTAGAAACGAACACATTTAGGGTTAGAGTTACGGTTAGAATTCGTTTGGGATGGGGCTAGGGTTTTTGTTGGTAGAATCGAGGTTTAGGGTCACGCTTTGTGTCAGGATTGCCTTTTGGTTAGAATAGAGTGCAGTTAGGCTTAGGGTTAATGTTGAAATTGACGACTTAGTATTAGGGTTAGAAACGAGCACATTTAGGCTTAGAGTTATGGTGAGAATTCCTTATAGTTGGTATTAGATTTTTTTTCGTAGAATCGAGGTTTAAGGTTAGGCTTAGTGTCAGGATTGCATTTTGGTTACAATGGAGTGCATTTAGGCTTAGGGTTAGAGTTGAAATTGACGAGTTAGTGTTATGGTTCGAAACGAACACGTTTAGGGTTAGAGTTATGGTGAGAATACGTTATAGTTAGTATTAGAGTTTATTTTCGTAGAATCGAGGATTAGTGTTATGCTTAGTGTCAGAATTCTATTTTGGTTAGAATAGAATTCATTTAGGCTTAGGATTAGTGTTGAAATTGACGACTTAGTGTTAGGGTTAGAAACGAGCACATTGAGGGTCAGAGTTATGGTGAGAATTCGTTATAGTTAGTATTAGAGTTTTTTTTCGTAGAATCGAGGTTTAGGGATAGGCTTAGTGTCAGGATTGCATTTTGGTTAGAATAGAGTGCATTTAGGCTTAGGGTTAATGTTGAAATTGAAGAGTTAGTGTTAGGGTTAGAAACGAACACAATTAGAGTTAGAGTTATGGTGAGAATTCGTGATAGTTAGTGTTAGATTTTTTTTCGTAGAAACGAGGTTTAGGGTTAGGCTTCTTGTCAGGAGTGCCTTTTGGTTAGAATAGAGTGCATTTAGGCTTAGGGTTAATTTTGAAATTGACGACTTAGTGTTAGGGTTAGAAATGAGCACATTTAGGGTTAGAGTTATGGTGAGAATTCGTTATAGTTAGTATTAGAGTTTTTTTCGTAGAATCGAGGTTTAGGGCTAGGCTTAGTGTCAGGATTGCATTTTGGTTAGAAGAGAGTGCATTTAGGCTTAGGGTTAATGTTGAAATTGACGACTTAGTGTTAGGGTTAGAAACGAACACAATTAGAGTTAGAGTTATAATGAGAATTCGTTTGGGATAGGGCTAGAGTTTTTTTTCGTAGAATCGAGGTTTAAGGTTAGGCTTAGTGTCAGGATTGCATTTTGGTTAAAATAGAGTGCATTTAGGCTTAGGGTTAGTGTTGAAATTGACGAGTTAATGTTAGGGTTAGAAACGAACACATTTAGGGTTAGAGTTACGGTTAGAATTCGTTTGGGATGGGGCTAGGGTTTTTGTTGGTAGAATCGAGGTTTAGGATTATGCTTTGTGTCAGTTTTGCCTTTTGGTTAGAATAGAGTGCATTTAGGCTTAGGGTTAATGTTGAAATTGACGACTTAGTATTAGGGTTAGAAACGAGCACATTTAGGCTTAGAGTTATGGTGAGAATTCCTTATAGTTAGTATTAGATTTTTTTTCGTAGAATCGAGGTTTAGGGTTAGGCTTAGTGTCAGGATTGCATTTTGGTTACAATGGAGTGCATTTAGGCTTAGGGTTAGAGTTGAAATTGACGAGTTAGTGTTATGGTTCAAAATGAACACGTTTATGGTTAGAGTTATGGTGAGAATACGTTATAGTTAGTATTAGAGTTTATTTTCGGAGAATCGAGGATTAGTGTTACGCTTAGTGTCAGAATTCTATTTAGGTTAGAATAGAATTCATTTAGGCTTAGGATTAGTGTTGAAATTGACGACTTAGTGTTAGGGTTAGAAACGAGCACATTGAGGGTCAGAGTTATGGTGAGAATTCGTTATAGTTAGTATTAGAGTTTTTTTTCGTAGAATCGAGGTTTAGGGATAGGCTTAGTGTCAGGATTGCATTTTGGTTAGAATAGAGTGCATTTAGGCTTAGGGTTAATGTTGAAATTGAAGAGTTAGTGTTAGGGTTAGAAACGAACACAATTAGAGTTAGAGTTATGGTTAGAATTCGTTTGGGATAGGGCTAGAGTTTTTTTTCGTAGAATCGAGGTTTAAGGTTAGGCTTAGTGTCAGGATTGCATTTTGGTTAGAATAGAGTGCATTTAGGCTTAGGGTTAGTGTTGAAATTGACGAGTTAGTGTTAGGGTTAGAAACGAACACAATTAGAGTTAGAGTTATGGTTAGAATTCGTTTGGGATAGGGCTAGAGTTTTTTTTCGTAGAATCGAGGTTTAAGGTTAGGCTTAGTGTCAGGATTGCATTTTGGTTAGAATAGAGTGCATTTAGGCTTAGGGTTAGTGTTCAAATTGACGAGTTAATGTTAGGGTTAGAAACGAACACATTTAGGGTTAGAGTTACGGTTAGAATTCGTTTGGGATGGGGCTAGGGTTTTTGTTGGTAGAATCGAGGTTTAGGATTATGCTTTGTGTCAGTTTTGCCTTTTGGTTAGAATAGAGTGCATTTAGGCTTAGGGTTAATGTTGAAATTGACGACTTAGTATTAGGGTTAGAAACGAGCACATTTAGGCTTAGAGTTATGGTGAGAATTCCTTATAGTTAGTATTAGATTTTTTTTCGTAGAATCGAGGTTTAGGGTTAGGCTTAGTGTCAGAATTGCATTTTGGTTACAATGGAGTGCATTTAGGCTTAGGGTTAGAGTTGAAATTGACGAGTTAGTGTTATGGTTCAAAATGAACACGTTTATGGTTAGGGTTATGGTGAGAATACGTTATAGTTAGTATTAGAGTTTATTTTCGTAGAATCGAGGATTAGTGTTACGCTTAGTGTCAGAATTGCATTTTGGTTAGAATAGAATTCATTTAGGCTTAGGATTAGTGTTGAAATTGACGACTTAGTGTTAGGGTTAGAAACGAGCACATTGAGGGTCAGAGTTATGGTGAGAATTCGTTATAGTTAGTATTAGAGTTTTTTTTCGTAGCATCGAGGTTTAAGGATAGGCTTAGTGTCAGGATTGCATTTTGGTTAGAATAGAGTGCATTTAGGCTTAGGGTTAATGTTGAAATTGAAGAGTTAGTGTTAGGGTTAGAAACGAACACAATTAGAGTTAGAGTTATGGTGAGAATTCGTGATAGTGAGTGTTAGATTTTTTTTCGTAGAAACGAGGTTTAGGGTTAGGCTTCTTGTCAGGATTGCCTTTTGGTTAGAATAGAGTGCATTTAGGCTTAGGGTTAATGTTGATATTGAAGAGGTAGTGTTAGGGTTAGAAACGAACACAATTAGAGTTAGAGTTATGGTGAGAATTCGTTTGGGATAGGGCTAGAGTTTTTTTCGTAGAATCGAGGTTTACGGTTAGGCTTAGTGTCAGGATTGCATTTTGGTTGGAATAGAGTGCATTTAGGCTTAAGGTTAATGTTGAAATTGACGACTTAGGGTTAGGGTTAGAAACGAGCACATTTAGGCTTAGAGTTATGGTGAGAATTCCTTACAGTTAGTATTAGATTTTTTTTCGTAGAAACGAGGTTTAGGGTTAAGCTTCGTTTCAGGATTGCCTTTTGGTTAGAATAGAGTGCATTTAGGCTTACGGTTAGTGTTGAAATTGACGAGTTTGTGTTAGGGTTAGAAACGAACACATTTAGGGTTACAGTTACAGTAAGAATTCGTTTGGGATAGGGCTAGGGTTTTGTTGGTAGAGTCGAGGTTTAGGGTTAGGCTTAATGTGAGGATTGCATTTTGGTTAGAATAGAGTGCATTTAGGCTTAGGGTTAGTGTTGAAATTGACGAGTTAATGTTAGGGTTAGAAACGAACACATTTAGCGTTAGTGTTATGTTGAGAATTGGTTATAGGTAGGGTTAGGGTTTTTTTTCCTAGAATCGAGGTTTAGGGTTAGGCTTAGTGTCACGATTGCATTTTGGTTAGAATGGAGTGCATTTAGGCTTAGGGTTAGTGTTGAAATTGACGAGGTAGTGTTAGGGTTAGAAACGAACACATTTAGGGTTACAGTTACAGTTAGAATTCGTTTGGGATAGGGCTAGGGTTTTTGTTGGTAGAATCGAGGTTTAGGGTTAGGCTTACTGTCAGGATTGCATTTTGGTTAGAATGGAGTGCATTTAGGCTTAGGGTTGGAGTTGAAATTGAAGAGTTAGTGTTAGGGTTAGACACGAACACAATTAGAGTTAGAGTTATGGTTAGAATTCGTTTGGGATAGGGCTAGAGTTTCTTTCGTAGAATCGAGGTTTACGGTTTGGCTTAGTGTCAGGATTGCATTTTGGTTAGAATAGAGTGCATTTAGGCTTAGGGTTAGTGTTGAAATTGACGACTTAGTGTTAGGGTTAGAAACGAACACAATTAGAGTTAGAGTTATGGTGAGAATTCTTTATAGTTAGTATTAGATTTTTTTTCCTAGAAACGAGGTTTAGGGTTAGGCTTCTTCTCAGGATTGCCTTTTGGTTAGAATAGAGTGCATTTAGGCTTAGGATTAGTGTTGAAATTGACGAGGTAGTGTTATGGTTAGAAACGAACACAATTAGAGTTAGAGTTACTGTTAGAATTAGTTTGGGATAGGGCTAGAGTTTTTTTCGTTGAATCGAGGTTTAAGGTTAGGATTAGTGTCAGGATTGCATTTTGATTAGAAGAGAGTGCATTTAGGCTTAAGGTTAGTGTTGAAATTGACGAGTTAGTGTTAGGGTTAGAAAGGAACACAATTAGAGTTAGAGTTATGGTGAGAATTCGTTATAGTTAGTATTAGATTTTTTCTCGTAGAAACGAGGTTTAGAGTTAGGCTTTGTGTCAGGATTGCCTTTTGGTTAGAATAGAGTGCATTTAGGCTTAGGGTTAGTGTTGAAATTGACGACTTAGTGTTAGGGTTAGAAACGAACACAATTAGAGTTAGAATTATGGTGAGAATTTGTTATAGTTAGTATTAGATTTTTTTTCGTAGAAACGAGGTTTAGGCTTAGGCTTCTTGTCAGGATTGCTTTTTGGTTAGAATAGAGTGCATTTAGGTTTAGGGTTAGTGTAGAAATTGACGACTTAGTGTTAGGGTTAGAAACGAACACAATTAGAGTTAGAGTTATGGTGAGAATTCGTTATAGTTAGTATTAGATTTTTTTTCGTAGAAACGAGGTTTAGAGTTAGGCTTTTTGTCAGGATTGCCTTTTGGTTAGAATAGAGTGCATTTAGGCTTACAGTTAGTGTTGAAATTGACGAGGTAGTGTTAGGGTTAGAAACGAACACAATTAGAGTTAGAGTTACGGTTAGAATTCGTTTGGGATAGGGCTAGAGTTTTTTCTTCGTAGAATCGAGGTTTAAGGTTAGGCTTAGTGTCAGGATTGCCTTTTGGTTAGAATAGAGTGCATTTAGGCTTAGGGTTCGTGTTGAAATTGACGAGTTAGTGTTTGGGTTAGAAAAGAACACAATTAGAGTTAGAGTTATGGTGAGAATTCGTTATAGTTAGTATTAGATTTTTTTTCCTAGAAACGAGGTTTAGGGTTAGGCTTCTTGTCAGGATTGCCTTTTGGTTAGAATAGAGTGCATTTAGGCTTAGGGTTAGTGTTGAAATTGACGAGGTAGTGTTAGGGTAAAAACGAACACAATTAGAGTTAGAGTTATGGTGAGATTTCGTTATAGTTAGTATTAGATTTTTTTCGTAGAAACGAGGTTTAGGATTAGGCTTCTTGTCAGGATTGCCTTTTGGTTAGAATAGAGTGCATTTAGGCTTAGGATTAGTGTTGAAATTGACGAGGTAGTGTTAGGGTTAAAAACGAACACAATTAGAGTTAGAGTTACGGTTAGAATTAGTTTGGGATAGGGCTAGAGTTTTTTTTCGTTGAATCGAGGTTTAAGGTTAGGATTAGTGTCAGGATTGCATTTTGGTTAGAATAGAGTGCATTTAGGCTTAGGGTTAGTGTTGAAATTGACGAGTTAGTGTTAGGGTTAGAAACGAACACAATTAGAGTTAGAGTTATGGTGAGAATTCGTTATAGTTAGTATTAGATTTTTTTCGTAGAAACGAGGTTTAGGGTTAGGCTTCTTGTCAGGATTGCCTTTTGGTTAGAATAGAGTGCATTTAGGCTTACAGTTAGTGTTGAAATTGACGAGGTAGTGTTAGGGTTAGAAACGAACACATTTAGGGTTACAGTTACAGTTAGAATTCGTTTGGGATAGGGCTAGGGTTTTTGTTGGTAGAATCGAGGTTTAGGGTTAGGCTTAGTGTCAGGATTGCATTTTGGTTAGAATGGAGTGCATTTAGGCTTAGGGTTGGAGTTGAAATTGACGAGTTAGTGTTAGGGTTAAAAACGAACACAATTAGAGTTAGAGTTATGGTGAGAATTCGTTATAGTTAGTATTAGATTTTTTTTTTGTAGAAACGAGGTTTAGGGTTAGGCTTTGTGTCAGGATTGCCTTTTGGTTAGAATAGAGTGCATTTAGGCTTAGGATTAGTGTTGAAATTGACGAGGTAGTGTTAGGGTTAAAAACGAACACAATTAGAGTTAGAGTTACGGTTAGAATTCGTTTGGGATAGGGCTAGAGTTTTTTTTCGTAGAATCGAGGTTTAAGGTTAGGCTTAGTGTCAGGATTGCATTTTGGTTAGAATAGAGTGCATTTAGGCTTAGGGTTAGTGTTCAAATTGACGAGTTAATGTTAGGGTTAGAAACGAACACATTTAGGGTTAGAGTTACGGTTAGAATTCGTTTGGGATGGGGCTAGGGTTTTTGTTGGTAGAATCGAGGTTTAGGATTATGCTTTGTGTCAGTTTTGCCTTTTGGTTAGAATAGAGTGCATTTAGGCTTAGGGTTAATGTTGAAATTGACGACTTAGTATTAGGGTTAGAAACGAGCACATTTAGGCTTAGAGTTATGGTGAGAATTCCTTATAGTTAGTATTAGATTTTTTTTCGTAGAATCGAGGTTTAGGGTTAGGCTTAGTGTCAGAATTGCATTTTGGTTACAATGGAGTGCATTTAGGCTTAGGGTTAGAGTTGAAATTGACGAGTTAGTGTTATGGTTCAAAATGAACACGTTTATGGTTAGGGTTATGGTGAGAATACGTTATAGTTAGTATTAGAGTTTATTTTCGTAGAATCGAGGATTAGTGTTACGCTTAGTGTCAGAATTGCATTTTGGTTAGAATAGAATTCATTTAGGCTTAGGATTAGTGTTGAAATTGACGACTTAGTGTTAGGGTTAGAAACGAGCACATTGAGGGTCAGAGTTATGGTGAGAATTCGTTATAGTTAGTATTAGAGTTTTTTTTCGTAGCATCGAGGTTTAAGGATAGGCTTAGTGTCAGGATTGCATTTTGGTTAGAATAGAGTGCATTTAGGCTTAGGGTTAATGTTGAAATTGAAGAGTTAGTGTTAGGGTTAGAAACGAACACAATTAGAGTTAGAGTTATGGTGAGAATTCGTGATAGTGAGTGTTAGATTTTTTTTCGTAGAAACGAGGTTTAGGGTTAGGCTTCTTGTCAGGATTGCCTTTTGGTTAGAATAGAGTGCATTTAGGCTTAGGGTTAATGTTGATATTGAAGAGGTAGTGTTAGGGTTAGAAACGAACACAATTAGAGTTAGAGTTATGGTGAGAATTCGTTTGGGATAGGGCTAGAGTTTTTTTCGTAGAATCGAGGTTTACGGTTAGGCTTAGTGTCAGGATTGCATTTTGGTTGGAATAGAGTGCATTTAGGCTTAAGGTTAATGTTGAAATTGACGACTTAGGGTTAGGGTTAGAAACGAGCACATTTAGGCTTAGAGTTATGGTGAGAATTCCTTACAGTTAGTATTAGATTTTTTTTGGTAGAAACGAGGTTTAGGGTTAAGCTTCGTTTCAGGATTGCCTTTTGGTTAGAATAGAGTGCATTTAGGCTTACGGTTAGTGTTGAAATTGACGAGTTTGTGTTAGGGTTAGAAACGAACACATTTAGGGTTACAGTTACAGTAAGAATTCGTTTGGGATAGGGCTAGGGTTTTGTTGGTAGAGTCGAGGTTTAGGGTTAGGCTTAATGTGAGGATTGCATTTTGGTTAGAATAGAGTGCATTTAGGCTTAGGGTTAGTGTTGAAATTGACGAGTTAATGTTAGGGTTAGAAACGAACACATTTAGCGTTAGTGTTATGTTGAGAATTGGTTATAGGTAGGGTTAGGGTTTTTTTTCCTAGAATCGAGGTTTAGGGTTAGGCTTAGTGTCACGATTGCATTTTGGTTAGAATGGAGTGCATTTAGGCTTAGGGTTAGTGTTGAAATTGACGAGGTAGTGTTAGGGTTAGAAACGAACACATTTAGGGTTACAGTTACAGTTAGAATTCGTTTGGGATAGGGCTAGGGTTTTTGTTGGTAGAATCGAGGTTTAGGGTTAGGCTTACTGTCAGGATTGCATTTTGGTTAGAATGGAGTGCATTTAGGCTTAGGGTTGGAGTTGAAATTGAAGAGTTAGTGTTAGGGTTAGACACGAACACAATTAGAGTTAGAGTTATGGTTAGAATTCGTTTGGGATAGGGCTAGAGTTTCTTTCGTAGAATCGAGGTTTACGGTTTGGCTTAGTGTCAGGATTGCATTTTGGTTAGAATAGAGTGCATTTAGGCTTAGGGTTAGTGTTGAAATTGACGACTTAGTGTTAGGGTTAGAAACGAACACAATTAGAGTTAGAGTTATGGTGAGAATTCTTTATAGTTAGTATTAGATTTTTTTTCCTAGAAACGAGGTTTAGGGTTAGGCTTCTTCTCAGGATTGCCTTTTGGTTAGAATAGAGTGCATTTAGGCTTAGGATTAGTGTTGAAATTGACGAGGTAGTGTTATGGTTAGAAACGAACACAATTAGAGTTAGAGTTACTGTTAGAATTAGTTTGGGATAGGGCTAGAGTTTTTTTCGTTGAATCGAGGTTTAAGGTTAGGATTAGTGTCAGGATTGCATTTTGATTAGAAGAGAGTGCATTTAGGCTTAAGGTTAGTGTTGAAATTGACGAGTTAGTGTTAGGGTTAGAAAGGAACACAATTAGAGTTAGAGTTATGGTGAGAATTCGTTATAGTTAGTATTAGATTTTTTCTCGTAGAAACGAGGTTTAGAGTTAGGCTTTGTGTCAGGATTGCCTTTTGGTTAGAATAGAGTGCATTTAGGCTTAGGGTTAGTGTTGAAATTGACGACTTAGTGTTAGGGTTAGAAACGAACACAATTAGAGTTAGAATTATGGTGAGAATTTGTTATAGTTAGTATTAGATTTTTTTTCGTAGAAACGAGGTTTAGGCTTAGGCTTCTTGTCAGGATTGCTTTTTGGTTAGAATAGAGTGCATTTAGGTTTAGGGTTAGTGTAGAAATTGACGACTTAGTGTTAGGGTTAGAAACGAACACAATTAGAGTTAGAGTTATGGTGAGAATTCGTTATAGTTAGTATTAGATTTTTTTTCGTAGAAACGAGGTTTAGAGTTAGGCTTTTTGTCAGGATTGCCTTTTGGTTAGAATAGAGTGCATTTAGGCTTACAGTTAGTGTTGAAATTGACGAGGTAGTGTTAGGGTTAGAAACGAACACAATTAGAGTTAGAGTTACGGTTAGAATTCGTTTGGGATAGGGCTAGAGTTTTTTCTTCGTAGAATCGAGGTTTAAGGTTAGGCTTAGTGTCAGGATTGCCTTTTGGTTAGAATAGAGTGCATTTAGGCTTAGGGTTCGTGTTGAAATTGACGAGTTAGTGTTTGGGTTAGAAAAGAACACAATTAGAGTTAGAGTTATGGTGAGAATTCGTTATAGTTAGTATTAGATTTTTTTTCCTAGAAACGAGGTTTAGGGTTAGGCTTCTTGTCAGGATTGCCTTTTGGTTAGAATAGAGTGCATTTAGGCTTAGGGTTAGTGTTGAAATTGACGAGGTAGTGTTAGGGTAAAAACGAACACAATTAGAGTTAGAGTTATGGTGAGATTTCGTTATAGTTAGTATTAGATTTTTTTCGTAGAAACGAGGTTTAGGATTAGGCTTCTTGTCAGGATTGCCTTTTGGTTAGAATAGAGTGCATTTAGGCTTAGGATTAGTGTTGAAATTGACGAGGTAGTGTTAGGGTTAAAAACGAACACAATTAGAGTTAGAGTTACGGTTAGAATTAGTTTGGGATAGGGCTAGAGTTTTTTTTCGTTGAATCGAGGTTTAAGGTTAGGATTAGTGTCAGGATTGCATTTTGGTTAGAATAGAGTGCATTTAGGCTTAGGGTTAGTGTTGAAATTGACGAGTTAGTGTTAGGGTTAGAAACGAACACAATTAGAGTTAGAGTTATGGTGAGAATTCGTTATAGTTAGTATTAGATTTTTTTCGTAGAAACGAGGTTTAGGGTTAGGCTTCTTGTCAGGATTGCCTTTTGGTTAGAATAGAGTGCATTTAGGCTTACAGTTAGTGTTGAAATTGACGAGGTAGTGTTAGGGTTAGAAACGAACACATTTAGGGTTACAGTTACAGTTAGAATTCGTTTGGGATAGGGCTAGGGTTTTTGTTGGTAGAATCGAGGTTTAGGGTTAGGCTTAGTGTCAGGATTGCATTTTGGTTAGAATGGAGTGCATTTAGGCTTAGGGTTGGAGTTGAAATTGACGAGTTAGTGTTAGGGTTAAAAACGAACACAATTAGAGTTAGAGTTATGGTGAGAATTCGTTATAGTTAGTATTAGATTTTTTTTCATAGAAACGAGGTTTAGGGTTAGGCTTTGTGTCAGGATTGCCTTTTGGTTAGAATAGAGTGCATTTAGGCTTAGGATTAGTGTTGAAATTGACGAGGTAGTGTTAGGGTTAAAAACGAACACAATTAGAGTTAGAGTTACGGTTCGAATTCGTTTGGGATAGGGCTAGAGTTTTTTTTCGTAGAATCGAGGTGTAAGGTTAGGCTTAGTGTCAGAATTGCATTTTGGTTAGAATAGAGTGCATTTAGGCTTAGGGTTAGTGTTGAAATTGACGATGTACTGTTATGGTTTGAAACGAACACGTTCAGGTTTGGAGTTATGGTGAGAAGTCCTTATAGTTAGTATTAGAGTTTTTTTCGGAGAATCGAGGATTAGGGTTAGGCTTAGTGTCAGAATTGCATTTTGGTTAGAATAGAGTGCATTTAGGCTTAGGGTTAGTGTTGAAATTGACGATGTACTGTTATGGTTTGAAACGAACACGTTCAGGTTTGGAGTTATGGTGAGAAGTCGTTATAGTTAGTATTAGAGTTTTTTTCGTAGAATCGAGGATTAGGGTTAGACTTAGTGTCAGAATTGCATTTTGGTTAGAATAGAGTGCATTTAGGCTTAGGATTAGTGTTGAAATTGACGAGGTAGTGTTAGGGTTAAAAACGAACACAATTAGAGTTAGACTTACGGTTAGAATTCGTTTGGGATAGGGCTAGAGTTTTTTTTCGTAGAATCGAGGTTTAAGGTTAGGCTTAGTGTCAGGATTGCATTTTGGTTAGAACAGAGTGCATTTAGGCTTAGGGTTAGTGTTGAAATTGACGAGTTAGTGTTAGGGTTAGAAACGGACACATTTAGGGTTACAGTTACAGTTAGAATTCGTTTGGGATAGGGCTAGGGTTTTTGTTGGTAGAATCGAGGTTTAGGGTTAGGCTTAGTGTCAGGATTGCATTTTGGTTAGAATGGAGTGCATTTAGGCTTAGTGTTGGAGTGGAAATTGACGAGTTAGTGTTAGGGTTAGACACGAACACAATTAGAGTTAGAGTTATGGTGAGAATTCGTTATAGTTAGTATTAGATTTTTTTCGTAGAAACGAGGTTTAGGGTTAGGCTTCTTGTCAGGATTGCCTTTTGGTTAGAATAGAGTGCATTTAGGCTTACAGTTAGTGTTGAAATTGACCAGGTAGTGTTAGGGTTAGAAACGAACACATTTAGGGTTACAGTTACAGTTAGAATTCGTTTGGGATAGGGCTAGGGTTTTTGTTGGTAGAATCGAGGTTTAGGGTTAGGCTTAGTGTCAGGATTGCATTTTGGTTAGAATGGAGTGCATTTAGGCTTAGGGTTGGAGTTGAAATTGACGAGTTAGTGTTAGGGTTAAAAACAAACACAATTAGAGTTAGAGTTATGGTGAGAATTCGTTATAGTTAGTATTAGATTTTTTTTCGTAGAATCGAGGTTTAAGGTTAGGCTTTGGGTCAGGATTGCCTTTGGTTAGAATAGAGTGCATTTAGGCTTAGGATTAGTGTTGAAATTGACGAGGTAGTGTTAGGGTTAAAAACGAACACAATTAGAGTTAGAGTTACGGTTAGAATTCGTTTGGGATAGGGCTAGAGTTTTTTTTCGTAGAATCGAGGTGTAAGGTTAGGCTTAGTGTCAGAATTGCATTTTGGTTAGAATAGAGTGCATTTAGGCTTAGGGTTAGTGTTGAAATTGACGATGTACTGTTATGGTTTGAAACGAACACGTTCAGGTTTGGAATTATGGTGAGAAGTCGTTATAGTTAGTATTAGAGTTTTTTCGTAGAATCGAGGATTAGGGTTAGGCTTAGTGTCAGAATTGCATTTTGGTTAGAATAGAGTGCATTTAGGCTTACGGTTGGAGTTGAAATTGAAGAGTTACTGTTAGGGTTAAAAACGAACACAATTAGAGTTAGAGTTATGCTGAGAATTCTTTTGGGATAGGGCTAGAGTTTTTTTCGTAGAATCGAGGTTTACGGTTAGGCTTAGTGTCAGGATTGCATTTTGGTTAGAATAGAGTGCATTTAGGTTTAGGGTTAGTGTTGAAATTGACGAGGTAGTGTTAGGGTGAAAAACGAACACAATTAGAGTTAGAGTTACGGTTAGAATTAGTTTGGGATAGGGCTAGAGTCTTTTTCGTTGAATCGAGGTTTAAGGTTAGGATTAGTGTCAGGATTGCATTTTGGTTAGAATAGAGTGCATTTAGGCTTAAGGTTAGTGTTGAAATTGACGAGTTAGTGTTAGGGTTAGAAACGAACACAATTAGAGTTAGAGTTATGGTGAGAATTCGTTATAGTTAGTATTAGTTTTTTTTACGTAGAAACGAGGTTTAGGGTTAGGCTTCTTGTCAGGATTGCCTTTTGGTTAGAATAGAGTGCATTTAGGCTTAGGATTAGTGTTGAAATTGACGAGGTAGTGTTAGGGTTAAAAACGAACACAATTAGAGTTAGAGTTACGGTTAGAATTAGTTTGGGATAGGGCTAGAGTCTTTTTCGTTGAATCGAGGTTTAAGGTTAGGATTAGTGTCAGGATTGCATTTTGGTTAGAATAGAGTGCATTTAGGCTTAAGGTTAGTGTTGAAATTGACGAGTTAGTGTTAGGGTTAGAAACGAACACAATTAGAGTTAGAGTTATGGTGAGAATTCGTTATAGTTAGTATTAGGTTTTTTTACGTAGAAACGAGGTTTAGGGTTAGGCTTCTTGTCAGGATTGCCTTTTGGTTAGAATAGAGTGCATTTAGGCTTAGGATTAGTGTTGAAATTGACGAGGTAGTGTTAGGGTTAAAAACGAACACAATTAGAGTTAGAGTTACGGTTAGAATTAGTTTGGGATAGGGCTAGAGTCTTTTTCGTTGAATCGAGGTTTAAGGTTAGGATTAGTGTCAGGATTGCATTTTGGTTAGAATAGAGTGCATTTAGGCTTAAGGTTAGTGTTGAAATTGACGAGTTAGTGTTAGGGTTAGAAACGAACACAATTAGAGTTAGAGTTATGGTGAGAATTCGTTATAGTTAGTATTAGGTTTTTTTACGTAGAAACGAGGTTTAGGGTTAGGCTTCTTGTCAGGATTGCCTTTTGGTTAGAATAGAGTGCATTTAGGCTTAGGATTAGTGTTGAAATTGACGAGGTAGTGTTAGGGTTAAAAACGAACACAATTAGAGTTAGAGTTACGGTTAGAATTAGTTTGGGATAGGGCTGGAGTCTTTTTCGTTGAATCGAGGTTTAAGGTTAGGATTAGTGTCAGGATTGCATTTTGGTTAGAATAGAGTGCATTTAGGCTTAAGGTTAGTGTTGAAATTGACGAGTTAGTGTTAGGGTTAGAAACGAACACAATTAGAGTTAGAGTTATGGTGAGAATTCGTTATAGTTAGTATTAGATATTTTCTCGTAGAAACGAGGTTTAGAGTTAGGCTTTGTGTCAGGATTGCCTTTTGGTTAGAATAGAGTGCATTTAGGCTTAGGGTTAGTGTTGAAATTGACGAGTTAGTGTTAGGGTTAGAAACGAACACAATTAGAGTTAGAGTTATGGTGAGAATGTGTTATAGTTAGTATTAGATTTTTTTCGTAGAAACGAGGTTTAGGGTTAGGCTTCTTGTCAGGATTTCCTTTTGGTTAGAGTAGAGTGCATTTAGGCTTAGGGTTAGTGTTGAAATTGACGACTTAGTGTTAGGGTTAGAAACTAACACAATTAGAGTTAGAATTATGGTGAGAATTTGTTATAGTTAGTATTAGATTTTTTTTCGTAGAAACGAGGTTTTAGGCTTAGGCTTCTTGTCAGGATTGCTTTTTGGTTAGAATAGAGTGCATTTAGGTTTAGGGTTAGTGTGGAAATTGACGACTTAGTGTTAGGGTTAGAAACGAAAACAATTAGAGTTAGAGTTATGGTGAGAATTCGTTATAGTTAGTATTAGATTTTTTTTCGTAGAAACGAGGTTTAGAGTTAGGCTTTTTGTCAGGATTGCCTTTCGGTTAGAATAGAGTGCATTTAGGCTTACAGTTAGTGTTGAAATTGACGAGGTAGTGTTAGGGTTAGAAACGAACACAATTAGAGTTAGAGTTACGGTTAGAATTCGTTTGGGATAGGGCTAGAGTTTTTTTTCGTAGAATCGAGGTTTAAGGTTAGGCTTAGTGTCAGGATTGCCTTTTGGTTAGAATAGAGTGCATTTAGGCTTAGGGTTAGTGTTGAAATTGACGAGGTAGTATTAGGGTTAAAAACGAACACAATTAGTGTTAGAGTTACGGTTAGAATTCGTTTGGGATAGGGCTAGGGTTTTTGTTGGTAGAATCGAGGTTTAGGGTTAGGCTTAGTGTCAGGATTGCATTTTGGTTAGAATGGAGTGCATTTAGGCTTAGGGTTGGAGTTGAATTTGAAGAGTTAGTATTAGGGTTAAAAACGAACACAATTAGAGTTAGAGTTATGGTGAGAATTCGTTTGGGATAGGGCTAGAGTTTTTTTCGTAGAATCGAGGTGTAGGGTTAGGCTTCTTGTCAGGATTGCATTTTGGTTAGAATAGAGTGCATTTAGGCTTAGGGTTAGTGTTGAAATTGACGAGGTAGTGTTAGGGTAAAAACGAACACAATTAGAGTTAGAGTTACCGTTAGAATTCGTTTGGGATAGGGCTAGAGTTTTTTCTTCGTAGAATCGAGGTTTAATGTTAGGCTTAGTGTCAGGATTGCATTTTGGTTAGAATAGGGTGCATTTGGGCTTAGGGTTAGTGTTGAAATTGACGACTTAGTGTTAGGGTTAGAAACGAACACATTTAGAGTTAGAGTTATGGTGAGAATTCGTTATAGTTAGTATTAGATTTTTTTTCGTAGAAACGAGGTTTAGGGTTAGGCTTCCTGTCAGGATTGCATTTTGGTTAGAATGGAGTGCATTTAGGCTTAGGGTTGGAGTTGAAATTGAAGAGTTAGTGTTAGGGTTAAAAACGAACACAATTAGAGTTAGAGTTATGCTGAGAATTCGTTTGGGATAGGGCTAGAGTTTTTTTCGTAGAATCGAGGTTTAAAGTAGGCTTAGTGTCAGGATTGCATTTTGGTTAGAATAGAGTGCATTTAGGCTTAGGGTTAGTGTTGAAATTGACGACATAGTGTTAGGGTTAGAAAAGAACACAATTAGAGTTGGAGTTATGGTGAGAATTCCTTATAGTTAGTATTAGCTTTTTTTTCGTAGAAACGAGGTTTAGGGTTAAGCTTCGTTTCAGGATTGCCTTTTGGTTAGAATAGAGTGCATTTAGGATTACGGTTAGTGTTGAAATTGACGAGTTTGTGTTAGGGTTAGAAACGAACACATTTAGGGTTACAGTTACAGTAAGAATTCGTTTGGGATAGGGCTAGGGTTTTGTTGGTAGAGTCGAGGTTTAGGGTTAGGCTTAATGTGAGGATTGCATTTTGGTTAGAATAGAGTGCATTTAGGCTTAGGGTTAGTGTTGAAATTGACGACATAGTGTTAGGGTTAGAAAAGAACACAATTAGAGTTAGAGTTATGGTGAGAATTCGTTATAGTTAGTATTAGATTTTTTTTCCTAGAAACGAGGTTTAGGGTTAGGCTTCTTGTCAGGATTGCCTTTTGGTTAGAATAGAGTGCATTTAGGCTTAGGATTAGTGTTGAAATTGACGAGGTAGTGTTAGGGTTAAAAACGAACACAATTAGAGTTAGAGTTACGGTTAGAATTAGTTTGGGATAGGGCAAGGGTTTTTGTTGGTAGAATCCAGGTTTAGGGTTAGTCTTCTTGTCAGGATTGCCTTTTGGTTAGAATAGAGTGCATTTAGGCTTAGGGTTAGTGTTGAAATTGAAGAGGTAGTGTTAGGGTAAAAACGAACACAATTAGAGTTAGAGTTATGGTGAGATTTCGTTGTAGTTAGTATTAGATTTTTTTCGTAGAAACGAGGTTTAGGATTAGGCGTCTTGTCAGGATTGCCTTTTGGTTAGAATAGAGTGCATTTAGGCTTAAGGTTAGTGTTGAAATTGACGAGTTAGTGTTAGGGTTAGAAACGAACACAATTAGAGTGAGAGTTATGGTGAGATTTCGTTATAGTTAGTATTAGATTTTTTTCGTAGAAACGAGGTTTAGGATTAGGCTTCTTGTCAGGATTGCCTTTTGGTTAGAATAGAGTGCATTTAGGCTTAGGGTTAGTGTTGAAATTGACGAGTTAGTGTTAGGGTTAGAAATGAACACAATTAGAGTTAGAGTTATGGTGAGAATTCGTTATAGTTAGTATTAGATTTTTTCTCGTAGAAACGAGGTTTAGAGTTAGGCTTTGTGTCAGGATTCCCTTTTGGTTAGAATAGAGTGCATTTAGGCTTAGGGTTAGTGTTGAAATTGACGAGTTAGTGTTAGGGTTAGAAACGAACACAATTAGAGTTAGAGTTATGGTGAAATTTCGTTATTGTTAGTACTAGATTTTTTTTCGTAGAAACGAGGTTTAGGGTTAGGCTTCTTGTCAGGATTTCCTTTTGGTTAGAATGGAGTGCATTTAGGCTTAGGGTTAGTGTTGAAATTGACGACTTAGTGTTAGGGTTAGAAACGAACACAATTAGAGTTAGAATTATGGTGAGAATTTGTTATAGTTAGTATTAGATTTTTTTTCGTAGAAACGAGGTTTAGGCTTAGGCTTCTTGTCAGGATTGTTTTTTGGTTAGAATAGAGTGCATTTAGGTTTAGGGTTAGTTTGGAAATTGACGACTTAGTGTTAGGGTTAGAAACGAACACAATTAGAGTTAGAGTTATGGTGAGAATTCTTTATAGTTAGTATTAGATTTTTTTTCCTAGAAACGAGGTTTAGGGTTAGGCTTCTTGTCAGGATTGCCTTTTGGTTAGAATAGAGTGCATTTAGGCTTAGGATTAGTGTTGAAATTGACGAGGTAGTGTTAGGGTTAAAAACGAACACAATTAGAGTTAGAGTTACTTTTAGAATTAGTTTGGGATAGGGCTAGAGTTTTTTTCCTTGAATCGAGGTTTAAGGTTAGGATTAGTGTCAGGATTGCATTTTGGTTAGAATAGAGTGCATTTAGGCTTAAGGTTAGTGTTGAAATTGACGAGTTAGTGTTAGGGTTAGAAAGGAACACAATTAGAGTTAGAGTTATGGTGAGAATTCGTTATAGTTAGTACTAGATTTTTTCTCGTAGAAACGAGGTTTAGAGTTAGGCTTTGTGTCAGGATTGCCTTTTGGTTAGAATAGAGTGCATTTAGGCTTAGGGTTAGTGTTGAAATTGACGACTTAGTGTTAGGGTTAGAAACGAACACAATTAGAGTTAGAATTATGGTGAGAATTTGTTATAGTTAGTATTAGATTTTTTTTCTTAGAAACGAGGTTTAGGCTTAGGCTTCTTGTCAGGATTGCTTTTTGGTTAGAATAGAGTGCATTTAGGTTTAGGGTTAGTGTGGAAATTGACGACTTAGTGTTAGGGGTAGAAACGAACACAATTAGAGTTAGAGTTATGGTGAGAATTCGTTATAGTTAGTATTAGATTTTTTTTCGTAGAAACGAGGTTTAGAGTTAGGCTTTTTGTCAGGATTGCCTTTTGGTTAGAATAGAGTGCATTTAGGCTTACAGTTAGTGTTGAAATTGACGAGGTAGTGTTAGGGTTAGAAACGAACACAATTAGAGTTAGAGTTACGGTTAGAATTCGTATGGGATAGGGCTAGAGTTTTTTCTTCGTAGAATCGAGGTTTAAGGTTAGGCTTAGTGTCAGGATTGCCTTTTGGTTAGAATAGAGTGCATTTAGGCTTAGGGTTCGTGTTGAAATTGACGAGTTAGTGTTTGGGTTAGAAAAGAACACAATTAGAGTTAGAGTTATGGTGAGAATTCGTTATAGTTAGTATTAGATTTTTTTTCCTAGAAACGAGGTTTAGGGTTAGGCTTCTTGTCAGGATTGCCTTTTGGTTAGAATAGAGTGCATTTAGGCTTAGGGTTAGTGTTGAAATTGACGAGGTAGTGTTAGGGTAAAAACGAACACAATTAGAGTTAGAGTTATGGTGAGATTTCGTTATAGTTAGTATTAGATTTGTTTCGTAGAAACGAGGTTTAGGATTAGGCTTCTTGTCAGGATTGCCTTTTGGTTAGAATAGAGTGCATTTAGGCTTAGGATTAGTGTTGAAATTGACGAGGTAGTGTTAGGGTTAAAAACGAACACAATTAGAGTTAGAGTTACGGTTAGAATTAGTTTGGGATAGGGCTAGAGTTTTTTTTCGTTGAATCGAGGTTTAAGGTTAGGATTAGTGTCAGGATTGCATTTTGGTTAGAATAGAGTGCATTTAGGCTTAGGGTTAGTGTTGAAATTGACGAGTTAGTGTTAGGGTTAGAAAGGAACACAATTAGAGTTAGAGTTATGGTGAGAATTCGTTATAGTTAGTATTAGATTTTTTTTCGTAGAAACGAGGTTTAGGGTTAGGCTTCTTGTCAGGATTGCCTTTTGGTTAGAATAGAGTGCATTTAGGCTTAGCATTAGTGTTGAAATTGACGAGGTAGTGTTAGGGTTAAAAACGAACAAAATTAGAGTTAGAGTTACGGTTAGAATTAGTTTGGGATAGGGCAAGGGTTTTTGTTGGTAGAATCCAGGTTTAGGGTTAGGCTTCTTGTCAGGATTGCCTTTTGGTTAGAATAGAGTGCATTTAGGCTTAGGGTTAGTGTTGAAATTGACGAGGTAGTGTTAGGGTAAAAACGAACACAATTAGAGTTCGAGTTATGGTGAGATTTCGTTATAGTTAGTATTAGATTTTTTTCGTAGAAACGAGGTTTAGGATTAGGCTTCTTGTCAGGATTGCCTTTTGGTTAGAATAGAGTGCATTTAGGCTTAGGATTAGTGTTGAAATTGACGAGGTAGTGTTAGGGTTAAAAACGAACACAATTAGAGTTAGAGTTACGGGATAGGGCTAGAGTTTTTTTTTCGTTGAATCGAGGTTTAAGGTTAGGATTAGTGTCAGGATTGCATTTTGGTTAGAATAGAGTGCATTTAGGCTTAGGGTTAGTGTGGAAATTGACGAGTTAGTGTTAGGGTTAGAAACGAGCACATTTAGGCTTAGAGTTATGGTGAGAATTCCTTATAGTTAGTATTAGATTTTTTTTCGTAGAAACGAGGTTTAGGGTTAAGCTTCGTTTCAGGATTGCCTTTTGGTTAGAATAGAGTGCATTTAGGATTACGGTTAGTGTTGAAATTGACGAGTTTGTGTTAGGGTTAGAAACGAACACATTTAGGGTTACAGTTACAGTAAGAATTCGTTTGGGATAGGGCTAGGGTTTTGTTGGTAGAGTCGAGGTTTAGGGTAAGGCTTAATGTGAGGATTGCATTTTGGTTAGAATAGAGTGCATTTAGGCTTAGGGTTAGTGTTGAAATTGACGACATAGTGTTAGGGTTAGAAAAGAACACAATTAGAGTTAGAGTTATGGTGAGAATTCGTTATAGTTAGTATTAGATTTTTTTTCTTAGAAACGAGGTTTAGGGTTAGGCTTCTTGTCAGGATTGCCTTTTGGTTAGAATAGAGTGCATTTAGGCTTAGGATTAGTGGTGAAATTGACGAGGTAGTGTTAGGGTTAAAAACGAACACAATTAGAGTTAGAGTTACGGTTAGAATTAGTTTGGGATAGGGCAAGGGTTTTTGTTGGTAGAATCCAGGTTTAGGGTTAGGCTTCTTGTCAGGATTGCCTTTTGGTTAGAATAGAGTGCATTTAGGCTTAGGGTTAGTGTTGAAATTGAAGAGGTAGTGTTAGGGTAAAAACGAACACAATTAGAGTTAGAGTTATGGTGAGATTTCGTTGTAGTTAGTATTAGATTTTTTTCGTAGAAACGAGGTTTAGGATTAGGCTTCTTGTCAGGATTGCCTTTTGGTTAGAATAGAGTGCATTTAGGCTTAAGGTTAGTGTTGAAATTGACGAGTTAGTGTTAGGGTTAGAAACGAACACAATTAGAGTGAGAGTTATGGTGAGATTTCGTTATAGTTAGTATTAGATTTCTTTCGTAGAAACGAGGTTTAGGATTAGGCTTCTTGTCAGGATTGCCTTTTGGTTAGAATAGAGTGCATTTAGGCTTAGGGTTAGTGTTGAAATTGACGAGTTAGTGTTAGGGTTAGAAATGAACACAATTAGAGTTAGAGTTATGGTGAGAATTCGTTATAGTTAGTATTAGATTTTTTTTCGTAGAAACGAGGTTTAGGCTTAGGCTTCTTGTCAGGATTGTTTTTTGGTTAGAATAGAGTGCATTTAGGTTTAGGGTTAGTGTGGAAATTGACGACTTAGTGTTAGGGTTAGACACGAACACAATTAGAGTTAGAGTTATGGTGAGAATTCTTTATAGTTAGTATTAGATTTTTTTTCCTAGAAACGAGGTTTAGGGTTAGGCTTCTTGTCAGGATTGCCTTTTGGTTAGAATAGAGTGCATTTAGGCTTAGGATTAGTTTTGAAATTGACGAGGTAGTGTTAGGGTTAAAAACGAACACAATTAGAGTTAGAGTTACTGTTAGAATTAGTTTGGGATAGGGCTAGAGTTTTTTTCGTTGAATCGAGGTTTAAGGTTAGGATTAGTGTCAGGAATGCATTTTGGTTAGAATAGAGTGCATTTAGGTTTAGGGTTAGTGTTGAAATTGACGAGTTAGTGTTAGGGTTAGAAAGGAACACAATTAGAGTTAGAGTTATGGTGAGAATTCGTTATAGTTAGTATTAGATTTTTTCTCGTAGAAACGAGGTTTAGAGTTAGGCTTTGTGTCAGGATTGCCTTTTGGTTAGAATAGAGTGCATTTAGGCTTAGGGTTAGTGTTGAAATTGACGACTTAGTGTTAGGGTTAGAAACGAACACAATTAGAGTTAGAATTATGGTGAGAATTTGTTATAGTTAGTATTAGATTTTTTTTCTTAGAAACGAGGTTTAGGCTTAGGCTTCTTGTCAGGATTGCTTTTTGGTTAGAATAGAGTGCATTTAGGTTTAGGGTTAGTGTGGAAATTGACGACTTAGTGTTAGGGTTAGAAACGAACACAATTAGAGTTAGAGTTATGGTGAGAATTCGTTATAGTTAGTATTAGATTTTTTTTCCTAGAAACGAGGTTTAGGGTTAGGCTTCTTGTCAGGATTGCCTTTTGGTTAGAATAGAGTGCATTTAGGCTTAGGGTTAGTGTTGAAATTGACGAGGTAGTGTTAGGGTAAAAACGAACACAATTAGAGTTAGAGTTATGGTGAGATTTCGTTATAGTTAGTATTAGATTTTTTTCGTAGAAACGAGGTTTAGGATTAGGCTTCTTGTCAGGATTGCCTTTTGGTTAGAATAGAGTGCATTTAGGCTTAGGATTAGTGTTGAAATTGACGAGGTAGTGTTAGGGTTAGAAACGAACACAATTAGAGTGAGAGTTATGGTGAGATTTCGTTATAGTTAGTATTAGATTTTTTTTCGTAGAAACGAGGTTTAGGGTTAGGCTTCTTGTCAGGATTGCCTTTTGGTTAGAATAGAGTGCATTTAGGCTTAGGATTAGTGTTGAAATTGACGAAGTAGTGTTAGGGTTAAAAACGAACAAAATTAGAGTTAGAGTTACGGTTAGAATTAGTTTGGGATAGGGCAAGGGTTTTTGTTGGTAGAATCCAGGTTTAGGGTTAGGCTTCTTGTCAGGATTGCCTTTTGGTTAGAATAGAGTGCATTTAGGCTTAGGGTTAGTGTTGAAATTGACGAGGTAGTGTTAGGGTAAAAACGAACACAATTAGAGTTAGAGTTATGGTGAGATTTCGTTATAGTTAGTATTAGATTTTTTTCGTAGAAACGAGGTTTAGGCTTAGGCTTCTTGTCAGGATTGCTTTTTGGTTAGAAAAGAGTGCATTTAGGTTTAGGGTTAGTGTGGAAATTGACGACTTAGTGTTAGGGTTAGAAACGAACACAATTAGAGTTAGAGTTATGGTGAGAATTCGTTATAGTTAGTATTAGATTTTTTTTCGTAGAAACGAGGTTTAGAGTTAGGCTTTTTGTCAGGATTGCCTTTTGGTTAGAATAGAGTGCATTTAGGCTTACAGTTAGTGTTGAAATTGACGAGGTAGTGTTAGGGTTAGAAACGAACACAATTAGAGTTAGAGTTACGGTTAGAATTCGTTTGGGATAGGGCTAGAGTTTTTTCTTCGTAGAATCGAGGTTTAAGGTTAGGCTTAGTGTCAGGATTGCCTTTTGGTTAGAATAGAGTGCATTTAGGCTTAGGGTTCGTGTTGAAATTGACGAGTTAGTGTTAGGGTTAGAAATGAACATAATTAGAGTTAGAGTTATGGTGAGAATTCGTTATAGTTAGTATTAGATTTTTTTTCCTAGAAACGAGGTTTAGGGTTAGGCTTCTTGTCAGGATTGCCTTTTGGTTAGAATAGAGTGCATTTAGGCTTAGGGTTAGTGTTGAAATTGACGAGGTAGTGTTAGGGTAAAAACGAACACAATTAGAGTTAGAGTTATGGTGAGATTTCGTTATAGTTAGTATTAGATTTTTTTCGTAGAAACGAGGTTTAGGATTAGGCTTCTTGTCAGGATTGCCTTTTGGTTAGAATAGAGTGCATTTAGGCTTAGGATTAGTGTTGAAATTGACGAGGTAGTGTTAGGGTTAAAAACGAACACAATTAGAGTTAGAGTTACGGTTAGAATTAGTTTGGGATAGGGCTAGAGTTTTTTTTCGTTGAATCGAGGTTTAAGGTTAGGATTAGTGTCAGGATTGCATTTTGGTTAGAATAGAGTGCATTTAGGCTTAGGGTTAGTGTTGAAATTGACGAGTTAGTGTTAGGGTTAGAAATGAACATAATTAGAGTTAGAGTTATGGTGAGAATTCCTTATAGTTAGTATTAGATTTTTTTCGTAGAAACGAGGTTTAGGGTTAAGCTTCGTTTCAGGATTGCCTTTTGGTTAGAATAGAGTGCATGTAGGCTTACGGTTAGTGTTGAAATTGACGAGTTAGTGTTAGGGTTAGAAACGAGCACATTTAGGCTTAGAGTTATGGTGAGAATTCCTTATAGTTAGTATTAGATTTTTTTTCGTAGAAACGAGGTTTAGGGTTAAGCTTCGTTTCAGGATTGCCTTTTGGTTAGAATAGAGTGCATTTAGGATTACGGTTAGTGTTGAAATTGACGAGTTTGTGTTAGGGTTAGAAACGAACACATTTAGGGTTACAGTTACAGTAAGAATTCGTTTGGGATAGGGCTAGGGTTTTGTTGGTAGAGTCGAGGTTTAGGGTTAGGCTTAATGTGAGGATTGCATTTTGGTTAGAATAGAGTGCATTTAGGCTTAGGGTTAGTGTTGAAATTGACGAGTTAGTGTTAGGGTTAGAAACGAACACATTTAGCGTTAGTGTTATGTTGAGAATTGGTTATAGGTAGGGTTAGGGTTTTTTTTCCTAGAATCGAGGTTTAGGGTTAGGCTTAGTGTCACGATTGCATTTTGGTTAGAATGGAGTGCATTTAGGCTTAGGGTTAGTGTTGAAATTGACGAGTTAGTGTTAGGGTTAGAAACGAACACAATTAGAGTTAGAGTTATGGTGAAATTTCGTTATTGTTAGTACTAGATTTTTTTTCGTAGAAAAAATAGAAAAACGAGGTTTAAGGTTAGGCTTCTTGTCAGGATTTCCTTTTGGTTAGAATGGAGTGCATTTAGGCTTAGGGTTAGTGTTGAAATTGACGACTTAGTGTTAGGGTTAGAAACGAACACAATTAGAGTTAGAATTATGGTAAGAATTTGTTATAGTTAGTATTAGATTTTTTTTCGTAGAAACGAGGTTTAGGCTTAGGCTTCTTGTCAGGATTGTTTTTTGGTTAGAATAGAGTGCATTTAGGTTTAGGGTTAGTGTGGAAATTGACGACTTAGTGTTAGGGTTAGAAACGAACACAATTAGAGTTAGAGTTATGGTGAGAATTCTTTATAGTTAGTATTAGATTTTTTTTCCTAGAAACGAGGTTTAGGGTTAGGCTTCTTGTCAGGATTGCCTTTTGGTTAGAATAGAGTGCATTTAGGCTTAGGATTAGTGTTGAAATTGACGAGGTAGTGTTAGGGTTAAAAACGAACACAATTAGAGTTAGAGTTACGGTTAGAATTAGTTTGGGATAGGGCTAGAGTTTTTTTTCGTTGAATCGAGGTTTAAGGTTAGGATTAGTGTCAGGATTGCATTTTGGTTAGAATAGAGTGCATTTAGGCTTAGGGTTAGTGTTGAAATTGACGAGTTAGTGTTAGGGTTAGAAATGAACATAATTAGAGTTAGAGTTATGGTGAGAATTCCTTATAGTTAGTATTAGATTTTTTTCGTAGAAACGAGGTTTAGGGTTAAGCTTCGTTTCAGGATTGCCTTTTGGTTAGAATAGAGTGCATGGTTAGTGTTGAAATTGACGAGTTAGTGTTAGGGTTAGAAACGAGCACATTTAGGCTTAGAGTTATGGTGAGAATTCCTTATAGTTAGTATTAGATTTTTTTTCGTAGAAACGAGGTTTAGGGTTAAGCTTCGTTTCAGGATTGCCTTTTGGTTAGAATAGAGTGCATTTAGGATTACGGTTAGTGTTGAAATTGACGAGTTTGTGTTAGGGTTAGAAACGAACACATTTAGGGTTACAGTTACAGTAAGAATTCGTTTGGGATAGGGCTAGGGTTTTGTTGGTAGAGTCGAGGTTTAGGGTTAGGCTTAATGTGAGGATTGCATTTTGGTTAGAATAGAGTGCATTTAGGCTTAGGGTTAGTGTTGAAATTGACGAGTTAGTGTTAGGGTTAGAAACGAACACATTTAGCGTTAGTGTTATGTTGAGAATTGGTTATAGGTAGGGTTAGGGTTTTTTTTTCCTAGAATCGAGGTTTAGGGTTAGGCTTAGTGTCACGATTGCATTTTGGTTAGAATGGAGTGCATTTAGGCTTAGGGTTAGTGTTGAAATTGACGAGTTAGTGTTAGGGTTAGAAACGAACACAATTAGAGTTAGAGTTATGGTGAAATTTCGTTATTGTTAGTACTAGATTTTTTTTCGTAGAAACGAGGTTTAAGGTTAGGCTTCTTGTCAGGATTTCCTTTTGGTTAGAATGGAGTGCATTTAGGCTTAGGGTTAGTGTTGAAATTGACGAGGTAGTGTTAGGGTTAAAAACGAACACAATTAGAGTTAGAGTTACTGTTAGAATTAGTTTGGGATAGGGCTAGAGTTTTTTTCCTTGAATCGAGGTTTAAGGTTAGGATTAGTGTCAGGATTGCATTTTGGTTAGAATAGAGTGCATTTAGGCTTAAGGTTAGTGTTGAAATTGACGAGTTAGTGTTAGGGTTAGAAAGGAACACAATTAGAGTTAGAGTTATGGTGAGAATTCGTTATAGTTAGTACTAGATTTTTTCTCGTAGAAACGAGGTTTAGAGTTAGGCTTTGTGTCAGGATTGCCTTTTGGTTAGAATAGAGTGCATTTAGGCTTAGGGTTAGTGTTGAAATTGACGACTTAGTGTTAGGGTTAGAAACGAACACAATTAGAGTTAGAATTATGGTGAGAATTTGTTATAGTTAGTATTAGATTTTTTTTCTTAGAAACGAGGTTTAGGCTTAGGCTTCTTGTCAGGATTGCTTTTTGGTTAGAATAGAGTGCATTTAGGTTTAGGGTTAGTGTGGAAATTGACGACTTAGTGTTAGGGGTAGAAACGAACACAATTAGAGTTAGAGTTATGGTGAGAATTCGTTATAGTTAGTATTAGATTTTTTTTCGTAGAAACGAGGTTTAGAGTTAGGCTTTTTGTCAGGATTGCCTTTTGGTTAGAATAGAGTGCATTTAGGCTTACAGTTAGTGTTGAAATTGACGAGGTAGTGTTAGGGTTAGAAACGAACACAATTAGAGTTAGAGTTACGGTTAGAATTCGTTTGGGATAGGGCTAGAGTTTTTTCTTCGTAGAATCGAGGTTTAAGGTTAGGCTTAGTGTCAGGATTGCCTTTTGGTTAGAATAGAGTGCATTTAGGCTTAGGGTTCGTGTTGAAATTGACGAGTTAGTGTTTGGGTTAGAAAAGAACACAATTAGAGTTAGAGTTATGGTGAGAATTCGTTATAGTTAGTATTAGATTTTTTTTCCTAGAAACGAGGTTTAGGGTTAGGCTTCTTGTCAGGATTGCCTTTTGGTTAGAATAGAGTGCATTTAGGCTTAGGGTTAGTGTTGAAATTGACGAGGTAGTGTTAGGGTAAAAACGAACACAATTAGAGTTAGAGTTATGGTGAGATTTCGTTATAGTTAGTATTAGATTTGTTTCGTAGAAACGAGGTTTAGGCTTAGGCTTCTTGTCAGGATTGCTTTTTGGTTAGAAAAGAGTGCATTTAGGTTTAGGGTTAGTGTGGAAATTGACGACTTAGTGTTAGGGTTAGAAACGAACACAATTAGAGTTAGAGTTATGGTGAGAATTCGTTATAGTTAGTATTAGATTTTTTTTCGTAGAAACGAGGTTTAGAGTTAGGCTTTTTGTCAGGATTGCCTTTTGGTTAGAATAGAGTGCATTTAGGCTTACAGTTAGTGTTGAAATTGACGAGGTAGTGTTAGGGTTAGAAACGAACACAATTAGAGTTAGAGTTACGGTTAGAATTCGTTTGGGATAGGGCTAGAGTTTTTTCTTCGTAGAATCGAGGTTTAAGGTTAGGCTTAGTGTCAGGATTGCCTTTTGGTTAGAATAGAGTGCATTTAGGCTTAGGGTTCGTGTTGAAATTGACGAGTTAGTGTTAGGGTTAGAAATGAACATAATTAGAGTTAGAGTTATGGTGAGAATTCGTTATAGTTAGTATTAGATTTTTTTTCCTAGAAACGAGGTTTAGGGTTAGGCTTCTTGTCAGGATTGCCTTTTGGTTAGAATAGAGTGCATTTAGGCTTAGGGTTAGTGTTGAAATTGACGAGGTAGTGTTAGGGTAAAAACGAACACAATTAGAGTTAGAGTTATGGTGAGATTTCGTTATAGTTAGTATTAGATTTTTTTCGTAGAAACGAGGTTTAGGATTAGGCTTCTTGTCAGGATTGCCTTTTGGTTAGAATAGAGTGCATTTAGGCTTAGGATTAGTGTTGAAATTGACGAGGTAGTGTTAGGGTTAAAAACGAACACAATTAGAGTTAGAGTTACGGTTAGAATTAGTTTGGGATAGGGCTAGAGTTTTTTTTCGTTGAATCGAGGTTTAAGGTTAGGATTAGTGTCAGGATTGCATTTTGGTTAGAATAGAGTGCATTTAGGCTTAGGGTTAGTGTTGAAATTGACGAGTTAGTGTTAGGGTTAGAAATGAACATAATTAGAGTTAGAGTTATGGTGAGAATTCCTTATAGTTAGTATTAGATTTTTTTCGTAGAAACGAGGTTTAGGGTTAAGCTTCGTTTCAGGATTGCCTTTTGGTTAGAATAGAGTGCATGTAGGCTTACGGTTAGTGTTGAAATTGACGAGTTAGTGTTAGGGTTAGAAACGAGCACATTTAGGCTTAGAGTTATGGTGAGAATTCCTTATAGTTAGTATTAGATTTTTTTTCGTAGAAACGAGGTTTAGGGTTAAGCTTCGTTTCAGGATTGCCTTTTGGTTAGAATAGAGTGCATTTAGGATTACGGTTAGTGTTGAAATTGACGAGTTTGTGTTAGGGTTAGAAACGAACACATTTAGGGTTACAGTTACAGTAAGAATTCGTTTGGGATAGGGCTAGGGTTTTGTTGGTAGAGTCGAGGTTTAGGGTTAGGCTTAATGTGAGGATTGCATTTTGGTTAGAATAGAGTGCATTTAGGCTTAGGGTTAGTGTTGAAATTGACGAGTTAGTGTTAGGGTTAGAAACGAACACATTTAGCGTTAGTGTTATGTTGAGAATTGGTTATAGGTAGGGTTAGGGTTTTTTTTCCTAGAATCGAGGTTTAGGGTTAGGCTTAGTGTCACGATTGCATTTTGGTTAGAATGGAGTGCATTTAGGCTTAGGGTTAGTGTTGAAATTGACGAGTTAGTGTTAGGGTTAGAAACGAACACAATTAGAGTTAGAGTTATGGTGAAATTTCGTTATTGTTAGTACTAGATTTTTTTTCGTAGAAACGAGGTTTAAGGTTAGGCTTCTTGTCAGGATTTCCTTTTGGTTAGAATGGAGTGCATTTAGGCTTAGGGTTAGTGTTGAAATTGACGACTTAGTGTTAGGGTTAGAAACGAACACAATTAGAGTTAGAATTATGGTAAGAATTTGTTATAGTTAGTATTAGATTTTTTTCGTAGAAACGAGGTTTAGGCTTAGGCTTCTTGTCAGGATTGTTTTTTGGTTAGAATAGAGTGCATTTAGGTTTAGGGTTAGTGTGGAAATTGACGACTTAGTGTTAGGGTTAGAAACGAACACAATTAGAGTTAGAGTTATGGTGAGAATTCTTTATAGTTAGTATTAGATTTTTTTTCCTAGAAACGAGGTTTAGGGTTAGGCTTCTTGTCAGGATTGCCTTTTGGTTAGAATAGAGTGCATTTAGGCTTAGGATTAGTGTTGAAATTGACGAGGTAGTGTTAGGGTTAAAAACGAACACAATTAGAGTTAGAGTTACGGTTAGAATTAGTTTGGGATAGGGCTAGAGTTTTTTTTCGTTGAATCGAGGTTT
>NW_027325245.1:60000-62308 GCF_028372415.1 Notamacropus eugenii | reverse complement strand
CGACCATAAACGATGCCGACTAGCGATCCGGCGGCGTTATTCCCATGACCCGCCGGGCAGCTTCCGGGAAACCAAAGTCTTTGGGTTCCGGGGGGAGTATGGTTGCAAAGCTGAAACTTAAAGGAATTGACGGAAGGGCACCACCAGGAGTGGAGCCTGCGGCTTAATTTGACTCAACACGGGAAACCTCACCCGGCCCGGACACGGAAAGGATTGACAGATTGATAGCTCTTTCTCGATTCTGTGGGTGGTGGTGCATGGCCGTTCTTAGTTGGTGGAGCGATTTGTCTGGTTAATTCCGATAACGAACGAGACTCTGGCATGCTAACTAGTTACGCGACCCTCGAGTGGTCGGCGTCCCAACTTCTTAGAGGGACAAGTGGCGTTCAGCCACCCGAGATTGAGCAATAACAGGTCTGTGATGCCCTTAGATGTCCGGGGCTGCACGCGCGCTACACTGACTGGCTCAGCGTGTGCCTACCCTACGCCGGCAGGCGCGGGTAACCCGTTGAACCCCATTCGTGATGGGGATCGGGGATTGCAATTATTCCCCATGAACGAGGAATTCCCAGTAAGTGCGGGTCATAAGCTTGCGTTGATTAAGTCCCTGCCCTTTGTACACACCGCCCGTCGCTACTACCGATTGGATGGTTTAGTGAGGTCCTCGGATCGGCCCCGCCGGGGTCGGCCCACGGCCCTGGCGGAGCGCTGAGAAGACGGTCGAACTTGACTATCTAGAGGAAGTAAAAGTCGTAACAAGGTTTCCGTAGGTGAACCTGCGGAAGGATCATTACCGAGACGGTCGGTCGGTCGGTCCCGTCCGTCCGTCCGTCGATCGATCCGACTCGAGCGCGGGGGGGCCGAGGCGAGCGGGTTCGTCTCGGCCTCGCCCGGTTTCCGCGACGGCCGCGGGACGACGAGGGTCGGTCGCGGCCGGTTCTTCCCGAGCCCGGGTCCGGGGAGGGGGGGAGGCGGTGTCGGAGGCGGAGGCGGAGGCGGATGCGGGGGGGGGGGGGTGTCGGTGGGGTGGCGAGGGGGCGTGGAGGTTCCCCGGTGCGGGGCGGGGAGAGGGCCCGCGGTCCTCTCCCGCCCGCCTCTCGGGGAACGCTTTCCCCCCCCCTCCCCCCTGCCCCCCTGCCCCCTCCTCTCCGCCCCGCGTCCGCGCCTCCGATCCGGCCGAACCGCCCCGTTCCCCGCCCCCCCCCCCTGCGGGGGTGGGGTGGGGTGGGGCCCGGCGGTGCCGTCGGTCTCTCCTCCCCCCGCCCGGCTCGGCCGTGCGGTCCCCCGTCGTCGGGCGCGGAGACGGCCCCGGCGGTCAGGCGCCGGGGGCGGGCCCGTTCGCCGGGCGGGTCGCTCTTGCGGGGTTCGGCGCGGTCCCAGCCCGCGATGGGGAGGGGGGAGCCCTTCCTCCCTCCCAACCTGTCCCAGGTACCTAGCGCGTTCCGGCGCGGAGGTTTAAAGATTCGGGGGTTGCCCTTCCCGCCCGAGGCGGTGCGGTCCGGTTCTGCCGCCCGTCTCTTCCCCCTCCCCCCCTCCGTCCCTTCCGTTAACCGTCCCCGTCCGTCTCGGGGGGGCCCCTCTCTGGCCGCGCGGCAGAGGTTGCTGGGGGTTGGTGCCCCCCCCCGGGATGGGAGAAAGGGGGTCGGTTCCCGGAAGAACCCGGGGAGGGAGGGGGGGGGAGGACGGGGACCGCGCGTCCGGGCCCCCCCTCGGGCGTCGGCTGGGCCCGAGGGAAGAGGAGATGCCTGACTCCGACTTCTCCCGTCCTCCGGTGCGGCGGCTGCGCTTGGTTGTCTTCGACGTTTCGGGTTTGGCGGGAGGGCCCCGCGGACCCGGTCCGGCGCTTCCCTCTTACCCCCCCCCCCCCCCGCCCCGGAACGCCGGGGCCGGGGGGGGCGGGGGGAAGGGAGGGCGGCGACCCACGCCGCGCTCGCCTCCGGCCGGTGGCCGGCGTTGCCGGTGACCCGGAGGGGGCCCCCCCGCCGGCTGCGGGTGGGGGGGGGGGGGGCCGTCCGGCCCGGCGGCGCGGGCGCGGTTCGGGGCTCCGCGTTGGGGCCGGGAGAGTCGGCCGGTCTCGGTCGTCGGGAAGAGGGCGCTCGCTCGCTCCCTCTCCGCGTGAGGCTGACGCGGTGGCGCTGCCGGCCGCGTGGGAGCCGTGGGGTTGCCGGGAGGGGCTCGGCGGGGTCGCGGGTGGGGTCCGACCCCCCGCTCGCGCCCCGGGGAAAGGCGGGGGTCCCATCCCCCCTCCTTCTCGGGCGCGTCCCCGAGGTCCGCGGAGGGGAGAGGGGTCCGACCCCCCCCCCCCTCC
>NW_027325245.1:32500-47500 GCF_028372415.1 Notamacropus eugenii | reverse complement strand
TAAAAATTATTTTTCACGGTTCACGATCGCTGCCGTGAGATGAATGAAGATTTTCTCCCCCTCCCCCCCCCACCTACCCCCCCCCCCCGCTACCCCCCTCCCCCCTCCCCCCACGACCGCGTGCAGTTCCTGTTCTGTCATCTCTTACGGCGCGACGGTACCCGAACGGAGACGTTTTTGACCGAACGGGAGATGGAGAACCCCGCGAAGGGCGGAAGGGATCCTTCGGATGACGTTCCGTTGAAAAGTTTGGCTCGGGCCCCCTCGTCGGGAGGCGGCAGCGGGGGCGGGAGCGGACCTGGGCTCCGCCAGCGGGCGGGAGCCCGGATCCGCGGCGGAAGGTCTCCGCGTAAAACCCCTGAGGGAACCGAGCCCCGCCAGGCGGCCCTGCCCCCCCCCCCCCCCCAGCAGCTGAACCTAATCTCACACCGCATGACAGCCCCGCCCCCGCCCAAAGCCCTGAGGCTGGGAAGCGGCATTCGAATCTCAGACCCCCCCCCCCCCCCCCAAGCGCTGGCTGGGCGGATCCGGAGGCTGCGGAAGTGGGTGTGAAGAGAATATTCGGAAGTCGAGTCCCTGGCCGGGAAGATGCCCAGAAAAGGGGGGAGGGGGGGGGGGAAGTCGTCAAGGGACTTACAAAAGATGAACTGTTTACATTCCTACGCGGAAAGACAATATCCGTAACTCTTGAAACTTTTCGGTCGTCCGGGGACTGGGCGGGATGGCACACGCGCACGCGCACGCGCACGCGCACAGAGAGACCGAGTGCGCGGAGGGAATGGAAGAGGATGGGATCGTCTCTTCAAAAAATGAGATGAGGCGGTGAGAGGGAAATGCCTCGGGAGGAGAAAGGGAGACATGGAACGGGCCAAATGATCTCTCCTAAAAGAGGCAGGCGAAAGACTGCAAAAGACTAGTGGAGGGGAAAAGAGGGGAGGGGAGAGAAAACCGTGATGTTGACGCTCATCACGTTCCACCGAAGGAAGGAATAAAATGCACACTCATTTCGGGATGAAAGCCTATCTTACCGTACGGGAAAGTGGGGGAGAAGGGCAGAACCGGGGGGGGGGGGGGGGGCGGGGATGGAAGGGAGGGCACGGGGAGGAGGGAGCAATCTGAGGTCGACACTCACGGGGAGGGACAGGATGGCAAAGAGAGAATAGAAGTCACGGGGGACAGGAGAGGATGGAGGGAGATAGAGTTACTCTTGGACAACACGACCATGACGGAAGCCGTTGGCCAAACTACGCGGATTTGGCCTCTGTCGAATCGCTTGCCTTCCAAAGGGAAGGGGTGGGGGGGGGGGGAGGGAGGGAGGGAGGGAGGGAGGAAGAGAAGTTGGAACACAACGTTTGAGGAACAACTGTCAAGTACCGTTCCTGCCGCTAGGAAAGAAGAACATCCAGGTAAAGGGGTACAGAAAGCGATCCGGCCCTACGGGACGGAAGGGAAGATGGAGACCAGGGCGGGGAGGGAGGACGGCGGAGAGAGTGGATCGGTGACGGGGGCAATTCGACCGCTCGGCGTTTTGAGGTGGGGGGAGGGGACGGACGGTGAGAAGATGTGGACCCCCAAATTTGGCGAAAACGAATGTGGAAAGTGAAAGAGATAAATTCGTGGATAAAAAAAAAAAAAAAAAAAAAAAAAGAAGTAAAACGCACGAACGAAAAATACTCAGGGCGGCTCCTCCCTTCCGGACTTTGCTCTCGCGTACGGTGCCGGGCGTCGCGTCGCTCCGCGCCTCGTTTCCGTCGCACCGTCATCCGGTTCTCCCGGCCGTTTCGGTTCGAACGCTGAGTTCTTCTCCCGGAAGCTGGGGTCCCCGGGGTCGATCGAACGGTGGACGGCTCGGCTCACGTCGACCGCGCGCGCGCGCGTCGCGTGCGTCTCGGGCACCTCACCTATCCCACGGGTCTACCCTTCCGTCCCTTAGCCGGTACCGAGCGGTTTTGATCGTCACTGCTTGACGATGCCGTTTCAGATCCGGTAGGGTTGGGCCACCTTCCCTAGCGTTTCTTTCCCTCGGTCCCCTTGAGATCCCGGATCTTTCCGCGGTTGAGTTCCACAGTTCCGAAGAGGTTCAGGGGTGATGGGGAACCCCCAAATACCGACGGGCCCGGGTCGTGCTCGAACGGATTCGACTCAAGCCTTCCGAAAGCCAAAGAGAACAAAGTTGATGAAGGATTCGCCGAACTCGGTTGCCTCTTGAGGAGCCTAAGTGTTTGTAACGCCTGTATTCGCGAGCGGGCCGGGTAGAATCTCAGCTTAGACAGAGTCCGAGCCGCATGGCATCCGAGCGCCTTCGTGGAGGCAAGGTGGGACTCCAAGATACGGAAAAGAGTACGGAAAGGATCTGGGCGGAGGTGGGGGTGGGGGTGGGGCTGTGGTCCGGTAGTCCAGGCTGAGGGGTGGGGGAAGGACCTTGAGGAGAACGCGCAAACATCGGACCGGGGGCGCCTAGGTGGGAGGCGGGGAGGGCGATCAAGGGATAACAGAGGATGATCGCAGATTTCCGTCCGAAAGGCCAGATTCCGGGAGGAGATAAAGGAAGGGATCCATTCGAGTAGGAAAGGTCAGATTCTGGGAGGAGAAGCAAAGAGAGCTCCGTCTGAGGAGGAGAAGCCAGGTGAAGTGAGGCCATTCCAGGGGAGCTCAAGGAAGTTCCCAGAGTCCGAACCCCCCTCAAACAGATTGAACCCAAATTTTTTTTTTGGGGGGGGGGGTAAGGGGCGAAGGTCTCCGCTGCTGAAACCTCTTCCCGCTGGCAAGGGGCGTGGAGCCGTTCCTGCTTCCCATGGATGGATCCCGTGGCAGGGGTCGGACTTTCGGAATCTGGGTGGGGCCGGGTCCAGCGGGCCGGGAGACCTAGGATTCGGACGGGTGTCGGTCGGCGTACGGCCTGGGCTGTCATCCGGAAGCGGACGGCTTGCGCTCCGGAAGAGGCAGACCTGGCAAGGAGGTCAGGCGAACGCACGCCAGATGGGTAGGTGCGGAAGGAGTCTCGGGAAGAGACGACTTCCCCCGGCGTGAAAGATAATGTCTCCGGAGAGAACGAAAGATGACTGCACGGCAAGGCCAAAACGTAGAAAGGCACGGTGCGATAGGGGAGTTTTTGGCCGTCGGGTATCGCCTCTCTTCCCGGATGGCTCCGTAGGTACGTAGAGTCAAGGAAAGCGTCTTTGGAGCCCGCGAGAACGTCCCCTGGCCTCCGGTCAGGTCCTAAGGAACGGGTGAACGCTCCCGAAGCCTGTCCCCTCCTTTCCCCCACGCACGGAATGGAAGGTTTTCCCAGACTGGGTAGGTCCAGCGATGGGGTGGCGGTCGGATCAGTTTTCAGAGTCTCCAAAACTTCGGCCAGGTCCGAGTCGATGCCCCGAGCAGGGTCGTGAAGGGGTTTGGCAAGGAAACCGAAATGAGGAATCCGGAGTCGACCAAATCCGGTCGTCTCTGGAAACCACTCGCACCTGTTTCTTCGCGGCCGGAACGGGGATGGACAGGATTGTCCCTTCTCTCTCTCTCTCAGAGGTTCAGGAGAGAGAGGTGGGCGTGAGTTCGCGGGTGGGGCTACGGATAAGACGATCATCGGGCACCGCACCGACCGACTGAATGAAGCTACCGCCTGCTGGTTTCAGGCGCCTTCCCTCCCTTCCGAAAGCCTGGCCAGATCCCTGAGGGTTATCTCGAATCCCCTGGGGGCAAGACTGTCCAGCGCGTGAGCTGATACGGACTCGATTCCCCGGGACGAGGGCCTTCGAAAGCAAACGTAAATGGTGAGTCTCCTCCGTGAGGCCTTTCCGCGGGAAGGGTTGCAGGGTCGCGAGGAGACGGGCGAGGGACGAAGATTCCACGCTGAAGGCATTTTTCAACGAAAGGTCGCGGTCCTTCCCAGGTCTCGGTCTTCATCGGAGACCGGCTGAAATGGGGGAGCACTTTAGGGTCCGAGAGACTCACGATGGCTGGGGTGGCAGGAGCGGCTCTCTCCGGAACTCCGGGGTCCCAGGGGGTTGGCCCGACGGTCTCCCACGCTCTCGAGCGAACCCAGGAAGATCTCGCGAACGGAGGCAAAAGGGAGATGGGAGGTGCGGCCGGGGAAGATCGGCTCCGCGGTTTCACCGTCGGGTCCCTTCCCGACAAGGGGGCGGGATCGGAGGAGGGCGTCAGGAAGGAGCGTGCCGACGACAGATGCTCAAGCAGGCCGGGGAGGGGAGAGGTCTGGAGACGTTCCTCAGTTTCCCCTTCCACGCCTGTGACCCGAGAGGGGGGGGGGGTCAAGGGACCGGTAGAGCCGGAGGGACCGGTGAAAGCGGAGAACTGAGCCACGTTAAAGTGGGTCACCTTACCTCCTTCAGCCTTCGTTCTTGCCCGGGGCTTGACGGGAAGAGGTAGAGAAAGTGGGAGCGCTACCAGCACCCGGGTTTTCCTGTCGTTCCCAGTCTTGAGAAGACCGGAGGAGGACAGGGTACCGGGGGAGGGGGTGGGGGGTGGGGGGTGGGGGCGGGGCGCGGCTCCACCCCTTTTCCAACCTTGGGGACCGTCCTTCCTCCAACGTCGCACGGGTACGGTTCCGCAGGCGTCGGTTCCCGGGGCTCCCTCCGGGGGGGGGGGGGGCGCCCCGGAGGGGCGCTCCTCGGACCGGTGACCCTTCTGGCGGCGACGAAAGCGGGTTTCCCCGCTGCCCCAGCAGCCAGCCTTCCTCCAAGGGGGTGCCCGGGAGGGGTGCTCCCTGCGTCTCTTCCCGGCCGAGGAGGCGGCCAAGAACCGAGCGTGCTCCCCGGCCCCGGCCCCGGCCCTTCTCCTTCGTTCGTTCTCTTTCCCGCGCTGCAGCAAGGTCTCCGTCGCGAAAGACTCCGAAGGCCACCTCCGGCAACCGGGCCCGAGGCGTTGTTTGGGGTCCCGCGGCCGATTTCCGCCGTTTCCTCCCGATACCTGGGGCAGACCGATGAATCGAATACGCGCTAAGGATTCCCGCCCCTTCTGCGGGGTCAGGATCCCGATGGGTACGCTTTCTGATAGCTTCCGCGAGCCGGTTTGGAAAAAGGGCTGGGTTTTCCTCTTCTCCCTGAGTCGTTCCCCTCGTTTTTTGAAAATTGACTTGTTTTGGAAATGCCGTCGCGAGGGCCTTCTGACAGGCAGATGACCACCGAGTCTCTCTTTTCCCTGTCCTCACTTGCCAGGCCTAGAGGCCTGCGTGGGCTACCCGACTCTTCCTACCTCACCTCCGAGGTCTTCGGTTGGCCAAAACCGGATGCTCATACGAGAGAAAGGACGTTCCGGAGTCGAACAAGGGTTGAGCTTTATTTCAGGGTCTAGTTACAAGTGCGGGGGGGGGGGGGGGGGGGAGCGGGTCTTCCTTAGGAGGAAGAGGGGGAGATTTCCTAAGGAGGCTAGGATCTTAAGGGATTGGAAGTAGAAGTAGAAGCGGGGAGAGAGGGGGAGGGGAGAGAGGAAAGAAGAGAAGCGGAGCCTACCGTCCTCTTGGCTCCTCACGTGCTAAGAGAGCTTTCGGGCTTCCTCAATCCTACTTGACCTTCAGCCACACAGTTTGCATCCGAATACCGTGCCGTTAGATAACAATAGTGTGCCCAGATCCGGGACGACCTCGAGGGCAGGGAGACTCCACCCATCACGTATCTCCCGGCGGAGAGGCGGAAGTACCCGAGCTAGCCGAGCTAGCTCCGTCTGACCTTCTCGAATCCCCGCTGTTCACGGAGGGCCTCGTAAGACTCTAAGATTTAGAAGTCCCACTTTTACCCGCCCGAGACCGTCCACACGGATTTGAACCTCCAATCCCAACACTCACTCTTTGGGTAGTCCCCTCTGGGGTCACTCGCGGGAACAGCAGCTGGTCCTGGGGGCTATTTGACGGGAGGATCGCTAGCCACAGGATCCCCAAACTTTGGGGCAGGTTCCCCAATTCCCCCCTTCTCCTCCACGGTGCAACGGACAGAGGAAAGAAGATGCGGATCCTTCCGAGAAAGTTCAGGTGGTAGGGATGAATTTCGAGACGACTCTTTCCAGCTCCGGAAAAGAATGCTGCGATCGTTTGACCGGCACGGGACTCCGTCGGTAAACCGACGGAGGGAGAAGGCTCACGTTGATCCTCTGGGCCCGGCCTGCCCAAGAGCCACCGAGGTTCTCCCACTGACTTGGACCCGACTCGATCTCCGCGAAAAGTACGTGGCGATTCCGTTCACGTCGTCCCCGGACCGGTGGCGGCAGGTAGACTCCCCGGTATTTTACAGCGTCCACCCTAGCCTTCGATGGGATTTCTCTTTCCATCTCCGGCTGTCGGGGCTTTCTCGGTCACGTCCGGAAAATGCGGAAGATTCGTGCGGGTCGATTTCGTGACCCGCAACTTGGCCAAAGCGGTTCACGATTCCGGGTCGTCTTTTTTTTTTTTTTTTTTTTTTTCCTTCCCCCCTGAATCTCCGGGATTCTCCGGTTGCCTCATCGAATCGCCCGCGGAGAGGGATGACGTACTTTCCTCTTTGCCCATTCCACTTCCTTCCGTGTCTTCTTCCTCCTCTTCTCTCATCTCTGCAGCTGACCTTGCCGGTACCATCTTGAACCGTAGCGGTGATGATGGACGTCCTTCTTTCGCTCCTGATCTTTTTTTTTTTTTTTTTAAACATGATTACGATTAGGACTACTTTATGTTTATTTTAACCGGCCGACGATCGCTCCCGTGCAACTCACCACTTTTTCCCCTCCCTCCCTGAGACAGCGTACCATTTTCTTTAGGACCTGCACGTACGTTCCTACCGAATACGTTTTCACTCCAGTCGTGCTGTGTAGAAGTGCCGCGGAACGATAACGAACGGGAGAAATCAGCTGACAGACCGAAACGCAGCACAACGATCCGCTCCAATCGGCGATGGAGTTCCCTGGTCCTTTCTCTGGGTACGGAAGGCATTTTGCCTCGGAAGACCATCGGGAATTTCTTTTCGGTCCTTGCGTCGCTACGAAGTTCCAGGTCTACCGGAAGAGAGCTCTCGCACGCCGTGGTCGTTGCTGCGCGCGGAGCTCTCCCGGTTCCGCTCCTTTCGCTCAGCATCGGAGCGTGCGAGTCTTGCCGGGCCTCTCCGAAGTCTTCCCGGTCATCGTCTCTCACGGCGAGGTCGTGTTCCGTAACGTTCGTGGACCATCGTGGATCCAGCCGCTCCCCAAAGGATGGGCATCCCTTCGGTTTCCAGGTTTTGGCCACCACGAAGAGTGCTGCTGTGAATATTTCTCTTTCCCGTGTCTAGGATCTCCCGGGGGGGGGGGGGAGGGGGGCGGGGGGTACGGTCCTAGAAGCAGCGCTATCGCCGCGTCGGAGGCGACGCGCGTTTTCGAAGCAAGCCCTTTGGGCGTCGTGCCGGATGGCTTTCCGGAACGGTCGGATCGGCTCCCAGCTCCGCCGACGGCGCACGAGCGTTCCAACCCTCCCGCGTCCTCCCCGACGCGTATCGTCTTCCCGTTCCGTCACGTCTGCCGGTCCGATAGGTGCGGCGCGGCACCTCGCTCGGGGCCGTCCGGATTCGCACCTCTCCGATCGAGAGCGACGGAGAGCCTTTTCGCGCGTGTAGCTTCGATCTCTTCCTGCGTTCGTATCCTTTGACCGTTGATCCGTCGGGGGGGGGGGGGGGAAGGACTTGTCCTCTCGTACGTTGGACTCGGTCCTCTCTCCGTTTCGGAAAGGAGGCCTTTCCCCCTGACATCGGCCGCAAACATTCTTTCCCCGTGTTCTACATCCCCTCCGAATTTTGGTCGCGTCGAGTTGGGTCGTGCGAAAACTTTTCAGCGGAACGTGATCCGAAGGATCCGTCCGGCCCTGCGTCACGTTTTCTGTCTCTTCTGGAATCCGAAATCCTTCCCTTCTCCGCAGATCCGAGGAACGCACCGTTCCTCGCTCCACCGATCTCTCCGTCGTATCGATCTCTCCACCGAGATCGTGTGCCCTCTCGGATTGTGTTCCACAGTGCTTGCCGAAGGTTTCGGGTGGGAGGATGGACGTTTCTCCAACCGTTTCCAGGAAAGGATGGATGACCCCGAAGACCGTCCCTGGAAACTGTCACAGGAGACCGGCGGAGGGGATGAGACGGAGGGGACGCGTGAGAAGCCATGACCAGCGTTCAGCTGAAAACTCGGTGAGAGAAAAGGCCACAGGCTAAACGCGCACCTTTTACGATTTCACGAGTGAATCCATTCCCCGTGAGGAGAACGGTGACGTAGCGCGACGGAGCCAGGATCGGAAGTGGCCGACTCGGTGCAGAGAGGGACCGTCTGAGGTACATTTTGCCACGAGAAAGGAGTTCTCACATGGTCAACGCATCGTGATGGGGTTTCGGGACCCCAGGCTGTGGGCATCTTCCTTCCGTAGCCTGCCTTGGTGATTCAAGGGAAGGAAAAGTCCCGTCACCCGGACGGCAGACATCCAGACCATCCTGTCCCGAACAGGCCTTTGAGTGGTTTATTCGCCACCCAAGGTGCAGGCATCCTCCGAACAGAGGAGACTCTCGGGTCCGGACTCTTCCTCGTTCCAACTTTGGCCCTTATGAAAGTCTACGACGTATCTGAAACGGCATCGCTAGGAAGACGAGAGCCAACGTTATCCAGGGTGACCTTGGGTCGACTTAAGCTAAGAGAAACGAAAGCTCTTCCAAAATGTCTTTCCGTACTCGGTGTCGTCGCCGATCCGAATACCGAAGGAAATTTCACCGTGAGAGCAACCGGCGGAGAACGTCAAGGGCACGAACCCAGGGGGGAGAAATGTGAAGGAAGCGGGCCTGGCAGGCCTCGTCTCAAATTCCATTCCACTTTTTTAAACAGCAGGAATCTTCCAAACGATCTGACCCTGGCTAAGAAGGACAGCGGTTGATCACGGTTTAGGAAAGCCGTGGGAAAGGAGTCCATTTCTGCGAAAGCTTTGGGTGGGGGCCAGAATGCACCACGGGGAAACGGAACGCTGGGAAAGTGGAGGAAAGCGGTCTCTGGCAGGAACTAGGCCTAGAACGGGTGGTTTTGGGAGAGGTGCGTTCCGTTTTGCTTCGTTTTGCACACGGAGCTGGCAAGGTGGCCAGAATGAGAACAGAAGCAAGACATCTTGCGTCTTCCTGGTTCTCGGTTCTCCAATCTCCTCTCCTCCCCGCCCCGTCCCCCAAGAGAACACGGATCAGGTGGAGATGTGTTTTGCAGGGCTCCCTCTGTGGAACGAGTATCTTGCTTCTCTCAGATCTTCAAAATAGGCGTGTACGGGTGGGGGTGGGTGGAATCTAGGTGGGGGACGGGATTTAGAACTGACGATAGAACTGACAATTCCGATAGGAAGAGGGCGCTGACTTTTTCTGCTGGGCGGAGGGTTTCTGAAAGTGCCTCGGGGGCTGACAGTGGCTTGTTCTCAGGAAAAGCGGCACCTCCCACGGTGGCTGTGACGAGGTTTAAGGGGTGAGGCTCTTCTGCGATGAATTCGCCAGGCCCTCAAGCGTTCTTTTTGTTTTTCTCTTGGATGCTTTCCTCCATTTCATTGACCCACCGCCCCCAATTTTCTCTACGAAAAGACGATGGGAGGGACCCTTACAACCTCCCCCATCCACCCCTATTGTTTCCAGGTCCGGAGTCCAAGAGGGTGCTCAGCTTTCGCCTGGGCGGAGAGGCCACACCCCGGACCTGGCGGGCCAGAGGGCAAAGACAGAGGTGGAGGAGGGGTGGGGGGGAGGGGAGTTACTCAGCCTCTGGTGGCAAGGCGACTGGCCCCCCCCCCCCCCGGAGGATCTCCGGGCTGAGATGGGGCAAGGGGTTGCGGGTAGGGGAGCGGAGGAAGAGGCCTCGGGGACCACCCTGGCCCGAGCAAGGGCCCGGGGGTTCGGAGGGGAGCGACTCGGAGGCACTTAGGGTTAGAATGCGTTCGTCTCTCCGTCCCTCCCCCAAAGCCTAAGTTCTCAGTACGCGCGCCAGGTTGTCTCCCTGTTTCAGGGTGGTGGTGGGGGCGGGGGGAGGGGGGTGTCGCGGAGCGTAAAGCGGAAGACTAGCCATCCACCGAGTGAGTCACGAAAGCACTATTCACTCCATGAAGATTTTTCTAGAGTCAGAGAGCTGGCCTGTGCTTTCTGAATCCGAGGCCCACGGAGTCAGAATGCGGAATGAAGCACACTCTTTTCTTTTCTTTTACAGTTAAATTTTATTTCTTTATCTCTTTATGGTTTTTTTTTTCTTTTTTTACGTTCTACCATCGCTACCATAAAATTTAGATTTTAACCCCCCCACCCCACCCCACCCCTCCTACCCCCCTCCTGAAGAGGTTTATGGTGAAGGGGACCCCAAAATACCGACGATCCGGGTCGTGCTGGAACGAATTCGACTCAAGCCTTCCGAAAGCCAAAGAAAACAAAGTTGATGAAGGACTCGCCTCATTGGGTTGCCTCTTCAGGAGCCTAAGTATTTGTAACGCTTGTATTCGCAAGCGGGCCGGACACAATCCCAGCTAGACGGAGTCTGAGCTGGATGGCGTCTGAGCGCCTACATGGAGGCCAGGTGGGACTTAAATACGGAAAAGAGTCTAGGAGGGATCTGGGGGTGGGGGGCGGTCTGGTAGTCCAGGGTGATGATGGGAGGAGGGGTTGAGGAAGGGTCTTGAGGAGAATCCACAAACATCAGACCAGACCGGGGGCGCCTAGGTGGGAAGCAGGGAGGGCAATCAAGGGATAACAGAGGATGATCACGGATTTGCGTATGAAAGGCCAGATTCTGGGAGGAGAAGCAAAGAGAGCTCCATTTGAGTGTGAAGTCAGATTCTGCGAGGAGAAGCAAAGAGAGCTCCATTTGAGTAGGAAAGGTCAGATTCTGGGAGGAGAAGCAAAGAGAGCTCCATGTGAGTAGGAGAAGCCAGGTGAAGTGAGGCAATTCCAGGGGAGCTCAAGGAAGTTCCCAGAGTCTGAACCCCATCACTCCCTCCCCAAGACGGCATGCAATTCTGTGTGGGATCTACACGTACTTTCCTATTGAATACGTTTTCACTAGAGTCATGCCATGGAGACGAAGTGAAAGAAATGGAGGAAATCCTAGAACAGCTCAAAACATGGGACGCAAATGCACAACACACAAACATGATCTGCTACATTCTGCGCATGAATTCCATAGCTCTTTCTCTGAGCGTGGAAGGCATTTTACCTTAGCAAACCATTGGGATTTTTTTTCTTTTTCAGTTCTTGCGTTATGACGAAGTTCCAAGTCTACTGGAAACAACTCACACACTGTGGTCGTTGCTGTGCGCAGCACACTGTTCTGTTTGCCGTTGCGGCGGCGGCGGCGGCGGCGGCGGTGGCTGCTGCTGCTGCTGCTGCTGCTGCTTTCCTTTTCAGGGGGTCTCCCTTTCGTGCTAATTCTTTTTACGACATGACTGATGCCAAAATATGTTTCAGAAGAATGTGTACTTCTACAAAATATTAAGACACCGTAGAAGTCCCATTCTTCAAGACAGTGCCTCGGGTTACGAGTGGCCTCCTCAAAAACACTCAGTCAACCCCACCTGGCTTTGTTGAGCTAGGAAGCGGGGTGGGGGGGTGGGGGGGAGGGGTATGGGGGGAGGGAGTTGTTATTCCCTGAATTGACTCAGAGAACGAGGAAACTGTGAGGTCTAGGCTCTTGTTCGGGTTGGCTCATTTCAGGCTCTGGCCCTTGCGAAGGTTCCATTGAATTGATACGAAACGATGACGATGCTAGGTCGAGGTTCTCCTGCTCTTTTTGCAGCTAGCCAAATTCAGGCCAAGAGGGTGAGGAAAGTGGACGTGGCTCCGGGCGCAGGGACTGAGGCCAGATTGGCACCCAGGCTGAGTCTCCTGGACTCCAGGCCCGGCATTCCCTGTGCACTCCTTCCACCTAGCGGTCCCGGCGGAGCATTACCCAGATGACTTTTTCTTCTAGAAGGCCTAAGAGGGGGAAGGTTTCTGAAAGTGCCTTGGGGGCTTGAGAGCTGCTTGTTGTCAGGGAAAGCCACACATGGACCGTCGCTGTGATGCGGTTTGAGGGGTACAGGGACCCCTCAAAGACTGAAGAACACGGCGGGCGGGGGAGGGGGGAGGGAGGTGTTCTTCTGCAATGAATCCACCGGTCACTACTTCGTCGTCTTCTTCTTCGTCGTCGTCTTCTTCTTCGTCGTCGTCGTCTTCTTCTTCTTCTTCTTCTTCTTCTTCTTCTTCTTCTTCTTCTTCTTCTCCTTCCTTCTTCTCCTTGTCCTTCCTTCTTCTTCTTCTCCTTCCTTCCTCTTCTTCTCCTTCCTTCTTCTCCTTCTTCTTCTCCTTCCTTCTTCTCCTTCTCCTTCTCCTTCCTTCTTCTTCTTCTTCTCCTTCCTTCTTCTTCTTCTCCTTCCTTCCTTCTTCTTCTTCTTCTCCTTCCTTCTTCTTTTTCCTTCTTCTTCTCCTTCTCCTTCTTCTTCTTCTCCTTCCTTCTTCTTCTTCTTCTTCTCCTTCCTTCTTCTTTTTCCTTCTTCTTCTCCTTCTCCTTCTTCTTCTTCTCCTTCCTTCTTCTTCTTCTTCTCCTTCCTTCTTCTTCTTCTCCTTCCTTCTCCTTCTTCTCCTTCCTTCTTCTTCTTCTTCTCCTTCCTTCTTCTTCTCCTTGCTTCTTCTTCTTCTCCTTCTTCTTCTTCTCCTTGCTTCTTCTTCTTCTCCTTCCTTCTTCTTCTCCTTCCTTCTTCTTCTTCTTCTCCTTCCTTCTTCTTCTTCTTCTCCTTCCTTCTTCTTCTTCTCCTTCCTTCTTCTTCTCCTTCCTTCTTCTTCTTCTTCTCCTTCCTTCTTCTTCTTCTTCTCCTTCCTTCTCCTTCTTCTCCTTCCTTCTTCTTCTTCTTCTCCTTCCTTCTTCTTCTCCTTGCTTCTTCTTCTTCTTCTCCTTCTTCTTCTTCTTCTCCTTGCTTCTTCTTCTTCTCCTTCCTTCTTCTTCTTCCTTCTTCTTCTTCTCCTTCCTTCTTCTTCTTCTTCTCCTTCCTTCTTCTTCTTCTTCTCCTTCTTCTTCTTCTCCTTGCTTCTTCTTCTTCTCCTTCCTTCTTCTTCTTCTTCTCCTTCTTCTTCTTCTCCTTCCTTCTTCTTCTTCTTCTCCTTCCTTCTTCTTCTTCATCTCCTTCCTTCTTCTCCTTCTCCTTCTCCTTCTTCTTCTCCTTCCTTCTTCTTCTTCTTCTCCTTCCTTCTTCTTCTTCTCCTTCCTTCTTCTCCTTCTCCTTCTCCTTCTCCTTCTCCTTCTCCTTCCTTCTTCTTCTTCTTCTCCTTCCTTCTTCTCCTTCTCCTTCTCCTTCCTTCTTCTTTTTCCTTCTTCTTCTCCTTCTCCTTCTTCTTCTTCTCCTTCCTTCTTCTTCTTCTTCTTCTCCTTCTTCTTCTTCTCCTTCCTTCTTCTTCTCCTTCCTTCTTCTTCTTCATCTCCTTCCTTCTTCTCCTTCTCCTTCCTTCTTCTTCTTCTCCTTCCTTCTCCTTCTGCCTCTCCTTCCTTCTTCTTCTTCATCTCCTTCCTTCTTCTCCTTCTCCTTCCTTCTTCTTCTCCTTCCTTCTTCTTCTCCTTCTCCTTCTTCTTCTCCTTCCTTCTTCTTCTTCTTCTTCTTCTTCTTCTTCTTCTTCTTCTTCTCCTCCTTCTCCTTCTTCTACTTCTTCTTCTTCCTTCTCCTTCTCCTTCTGCAGACTTTTCACATTTTATTTACGTTTCAGAACGAACTCTCAGCGTCGCCTCTCCGTCCACCCACTTGCTGTAGTTTTTCACCTGCCAATGAAACTCGTGGCTTGTCAGAAGAGAGACCGTAAACCGGCATCTAAGTGTCTGTTACGTGTACCGCACGGGAGCTGCTTGAAACGGAAATCCACCTCCCTCCGTTTTGATATGCGTCCCCCTCCACCCCACCCCACCCCCCCCGCCCCATTCATAAACGGGCGACAGCGTTTCTCGTCCCTGCAGCTTCAAACGGTTTAAGTTGGGCCTCTTTCGCTAAGTGAGATGGATCGAGCTTGCCATGGACCATTTCCCGTCTTGGGAAACTAGACTTCTGAAACACACGTTCCTGCCCAGCCATCCGACGCTTCTTGTCATGCTCTCATCTTGTAAAACCCGACTTGCCTTTGGAGTGCCTCCAGCTGTGTGCTTGGACGAAAGTGCCTTGATGAGGTGGGGGGAGGGGGGAGGGGGGGGGGAGGCGGAGGGAATCCTGCTGCATTTTTCTTCCCGTTGGGCCCGAAAACGTAACAGGTGTAGACGTATTAGATGTATTCTTCACAAATGTCCCCGTTGCGCGTACCGCCTGGAATTCTTTCAACGCGTGGGTTCTGCCTTGTGAGATGGCATCCGGACGCGAATGTGAGCGGAAGGTTGTGGGTTTGGATAGGTTTGAGATTTCTTCCAAGGAATTGGCCTACCGTGGGTTTGTCCTCCTGGAGGTTGTGGAAGCTTTCTCCTTTCTTTGGACATCCTTACCTGCCTGACCTCTTGAAGGAGGACTTGAATGCTCTAACCGTTCTGCCATTTGGCTAACACCGTGGTGGTGACACCTACCGTTCCGCTGGAACGATGCACCTCGCTCCGATTCATTTTAGCCGCCGACCTCGGTGTTGGAGGTCCTTCTGGGAGTTTCCATCCTCACTCTGCTTTCGGACCGTATCTTCCGTTTTCCTAGTTTGTCTGCGGAGACTGCAGTCTTCTCCTGCCGCCCGGGCCTCCTGCCTCAAGCGGTCTTGTTGCTGCTGCTGCTGCTGCTGCTGCTGCTGCTGCTGCTGCTGCTGCTGCTGCTGCTGTCATCTTGAAGCTTTTGCAAAACGTTTGATTCTGGATGATGTAGGAAAGCTCCAGCGTTCCGGTTGTTTCCGAGGGTGACGGCAACCGGGTTACCCTGGCAAAGCAGGGAACGGATAAAGGCGTCGTCTTTTTGTTCTCTGAAGGTTTCTCCTGGTGGCACGGATGAGCCCGTATGAGCTGACCGACGCGTCCTGCCCCCGTTCCTGTACCTTTTCCTTCCAACTGAGGACATGGTCTGCAGAGCAGAGAAACTCATCCGGT